>NW_027172337.1:17500-50000 GCF_040054535.1 Antennarius striatus
CGGGTTAGGTTTCGTGTTAGGTTTTGGGGTTAGGTTTAGGTTTAGCCTTAGGTTTGGGGTTACGGTTAGGGTTAGGGTTTAGGGTTAGGGTTAGTTTTCGGGGTTAGGTTTAGAGTTAGGGTTAGGTTTCGGGATTGGGTTTTGGGTTAGGGTTAGTTTTAGGGTTAGGTTTCGGGGTTAGGTTTACGGTTAGGTTTCGGGGTTAGGTTTAGGTTTAGGTTTGGGGTTAGGGTTAGGGTGAGGGTTTAGGGTTAGGGTTCAGGGATAGGGTTAGGTTTCGGGTTAGGTTTCTGGGTTAGGTTTAGGTTTAGGTTTTGGGGTTAAGTTTTGGTTTAGGGTTAGGTTTCTGGGTTAGGTTTAGGTTTAGGGTTAGGGTTACGGATAGGGTTAGGTTTAGGGTTTAGGGTTTGGGTTAGGGTTAGGGTTAGGTTTCGGGGTTAGGTTTCTGGGTTAGTTTTAGGTTTAGGTTTAGGGTTAGGATTAGGGTTTAGGGTTAGGGTTAGGGTTAGGTTTCGGGGTTAGGGTTAGGTTTTGGGTTAGGTTTTGGGGTTAGCTTAGGTTTAGGGTTAGGGTTAGAGTTAGGGTTTAGGGTTTGGGTAAGGGTTAGGGTTAGGTTTCGGGGTTAGGTTTCTGGGTTAATTTTAGTTTTAG
This sequence comes from Antennarius striatus, assembly GCF_040054535.1. Classification (NCBI taxonomy): domain Eukaryota; kingdom Metazoa; phylum Chordata; class Actinopteri; order Lophiiformes; family Antennariidae; genus Antennarius; species Antennarius striatus. The sequence continues at coordinate 18,152 of NW_027172337.1, forward strand.
GTTTAGGGTTAGGATTAGGGTTTAGGGTTAGGGTTAGGGTTAGGGTTAGGTTTCGGGGTTAGGGTTAGGTTTTGGGTTAGGTTTTGGGGTTAGCTTAGGTTTAGGGTTAGGGTTAGAGTTAGGGTTTAGGGTTAGGGTTGGGGTTAGGGTCAGGTTTCGGGCTAGGTTTCTGGGTTAGGTTTAGGTTTACGGTTAGGGTTAGGGTTTGGGTTAGGTTTCTGAGTTAGGTTTAGGTTTAGGTTTGGGGTTAGGGTTAGGGTTAGGGTTTATGGTTAGGGTTAAGGTTAGGTTTCGGGGTTAGGTTTAGGTTTCGGGTTAGTTTTTGGAGTTAGTTTAGGTTTAGGGTTAGGGTTAGGGTTTAGGGTTAGGGTTAGGTTTCGGGGTTAGGTTTAGGTTTCGGGTTAGGTTTCGGGTTAGGTTTTGGGGTTAGGTTTAGGTTTAGGTTTAGGTTTGGGGTTAGGGTTAGGGTTAGGGTTTAGGGTTAGGGTTAGGTTTCGGGGTTAGGTTTAGGTTTCGGTTTCGGGTTAGGTTTTGGGGTTAAGTTTAGGTTTAGGGTTAGGTTTCTGGGTTAGGTTTAGGGTTAGGGTTACAGATAGGGTTAGGTTTAGGGTTTAGGGTTAGGTTTAAGGTTAGGTTTCGGGGTTAGGTTTCGGTTTCGGGTTAGTTTTTGGGGTTACTTTAGGTTTTGGGTTAGGTTTAGGTTTAGGGTTAGGGTTAGGGTTTAGGGTTAGGGTTTAGGGTTAGGTTTCGGGATTAGGTTTAGGTTTCGGGTTAGGTTTCGTGTTAGGTTTTGGGGTTAGGTTTAGGTTTAGGCTTAGGTTTGGGGTTACGGTTAGGGTTTAGGGTTAGGGTTAGTTTTCGGGGTTAGGTTTAGAGTTAGGGTTAGGTTTCGGGGTTGGGTTTTGGGTTAGGGTTAGTTTTAGGGTTAGGTTTCGGGGATAGGTTTAGGGTTAGGTTTCGGGGTTAGGTTTAGGTTTAGGTTTGGGGTTAGGGTTAGGGTGAGGGTTTAGGGTTAGGGTTCAGGGTTAGGGTTAGGTTTCGGGTTTGGTTTCTGGGTTAGGTTTAGGTTTAGGTTTTGGGGTTAAGTTTAGGTTTAGGGTTAGGTTTCTGGGTTAGGTTTAGGTTTAGGTTTAGGGTTAGGGTTACGGATAGGGTTAGGTTTAGGGTTTAGGGTTTGGGTTAGGGTTAGGGTTAGGTTTCGGGGTTAGGTTTCTGGGTTAGTTTTAGGTTTAGGTTTAGGGTTAGGATTAGGGTTTAGGGTTAGGGTTAGGGTTAGGTTTCGGGGTTAGGGTTAGGTTTTGGGTTAGGTTTTGGGGTTAGCTTAGGTTTAGGGTTAGGGTTAGAGTTAGGGTTTAGGGTTAGGGTTGGGGTTAGGGTCAGGTTTCGGGCTAGGTTTCTGGGTTAGGTTTAGGTTTACGGTTAGGGTTAGGGTTTGGGTTAGGTTTCTGAGTTAGGTTTAGGTTTAGGTTTAGGTTTGGGGTTAGGGTTAGGGTTAGGGTTTAGGGTTAGGGTTAAGGTTAGGTTACGGGGTTAGGTTTAGGTTTCGGGTTAGTTTTTGGAGTTAGTTTAGGTTTAGGGTTAGGGTTAGGTTTTAGGTTTAGGGTTAGGTTTCGGGGTTAGGTTTAGGTTTGGGGTTAGGGTTAGGGTTAGGGTTTAGGTTTCGGGTTAGGTTTCGGGGTTAGGTTTAGGTTTCGGTTTCGGGTTCGGTTTTGGGGTTAAGTTTAGGTTTAGGGTTAGGTTTCTGGATTAGGTTTAGGGTTAGGGTTACGGATAGGGTTAGGTTTAGGTTTAGGGTTTGGGTTAGGGTTATGTTTCGGGTTAGGTTTCTGGGTTAGGTTTCTGGGTTAGGTTTAGGTTTAGGGTTAGGGTTTAGGGTTTAGGGTTAGGGTTAGGGTTAGGGTTAGGGTTAGGGTTTAGGGTTAGGTTTTGGGGTTAGGTTTAGGGTTAGGTTTAGGGTTATGGTTAGGTTTGGGGTTAGGTTTGGGGTTAGGGTTAGGTTTAGGGTTAGGTTTCGGGGTTAGGTTTAGGTTTAGGGTTAGGGTTAGGGTTTAGGGTTAGGTTTCGGGGTTAAGGTTAGGTTTTGGGTTAGGTTTTGGGGTTAGTTTAGGTTTAGGGTTAGGGTTAGGGTTTAGGGTTAGGGTTGGGGTTAGGGTCAGGTTTCGGGCTAGGTTTCTGGGTTAGGTTTAGGTTTACGTTTAGGGTTTGGGTTAGGTTTCTGAGTTAGGTTTAGGTTTCGGTTTAGGTTTGGGGTTAGGGTTAGGGTATAGGGTTAGGGTTAAGGTTAGGTTTCGGGGTTAGTTTTAGGTTTCGGGTAAGGTTTTGGGGTTAGTTTAGGTTTAGGGTTAGATTTGGGGTTAGGGTTAGGGTTAGGGTTTAGGGTTAGGGTTAGGTTTCTGGGTTAGGTTTAGGGTTAGGGTTACGGATAGGGTTAGGTTTAGGGTTTAGGGTTAGGTTTAAGGTTAGGTTTCAGGGTTAGGTTTCGGTTTCGGGTTAGTTTTTGGGGTTACTTTAGGTTTAGGGTTAGGTTTAGGTTTAGGGTTAGGGTTAGGGTTTAGGGTTAGGGTTTAGGGTTAGGTTTCGGGATTAGGTTTAGGTTTCGGGTTAGGTTTCGTGTTAGGTTTTGGGGTTAGGTTTAGGTTTAGGCTTAGGTTTGGGGTTACGGTTAGGGTTTAGGGTTAGGGTTAGTTTTCGGGGTTAGGTTTAGAGTTAGGGTTAGGTTTCGGGGTTGGGTTTTGGGTTAGGGTTAGTTTTAGGGTTAGGTTTCAGGGATAGGTTTAGGGTTAGGTTTCGGGGTTAGGTTTAGGTTTAGGTTTGGGGTTAGGGTTAGGGTGAGGGTTTAGGGTTAGGGTCAGGGTTAGGGTTAGGTTTCGGGTTAGGTTTCTGGGTTAGGTTTAGGTTTAGGTTTTGGGGTTAAGTTTAGGTTTAGGGTTAGGTTTCTGGGTTAGGTTTAGGTTTAGGTTTAGGGTTAGGGTTACGGATAGGGTTAGGTTTAGGGTTTAGGGTTTGGGTTAGGGTTAGGGTTAGGTTTCGGGGTTAGGTTTCTGGGTTAGTTTTAGGTTTAGGTTTAGGGTTAGGATTAGGGTTTAGGGTTAGGGTTAGGGTTAGGTTTCGGGGTTAGGGTTAGGTTTTGGGTTAGGTTTTGGGGTTAGCTTAGGTTTAGGGTTAGGGTTAGAGTTAGGGTTTAGGGTTAGGGTTGGGGTTAGGGTCAGGTTTCGGGCTAGGTTTCTGGGTTAGGTATAGGTTTACGGTTAGGGTTAGGGTTTGGGTTAGGTTTCTGAGTTAGGTTTAGGTTTAGGTTTAGGTTTAGGTTTAGGTTTGGGGTTAGGGTTAGGGTTAGGGTTTAGGGTTAGGGTTAAGGTTAGGTTACGGGGTTAGGTTTAGGTTTCGGGTTAGTTTTTGGAGTTAGTTTAGGTTTAGGGTTAGGGTTAGGTTTTAGGTTTAGGGTTAGGTTTCGGGGTTAGGTTTAGGTTTCGGGTTAGGTTTCGGGTTAGGTTTTGGGGTTAGGTTTAGGTTTAGGTTTGGGGTTAGGGTTAGGGTTAGGGTTTAGGTTTCGGGTTAGGTTTCGGGGTTAGGTTTAGGTTTCGGTTTCGGGTTCGGTTTTGGGGTTAAGTTTAGGTTTAGGGTTAGGTTTCTGGGTTAGGTTTAGGGTTAGGGTTACGGATAGGGTTAGGTTTAGGTTTAGGGTTTGGGTTAGGGTTATGTTTCAGGTTAGGTTTCTGGGTTAGGTTTCTGGGTTAGGTTTAGGTTTAGGGTTAGGGTTTAGGGTTTAGGGTTAGGGTTAGGGTTAGGGTTAGGGTTAGGGTTTAGGGTTAGGTTTTGGGGTTAGGTTTAGGGTTAGGTTTAGGGTTATGGTTAGGTTTGGGGTTAGGTTTGGGGTTAGGGTTAGGTTTAGGGTTAGGTTTCGGGGTTAGGTTTAGGTTTAGGGTTAGGGTTAGGGTTTAGGGTTAGGTTTCGGGGTTAAGGTTAGGTTTTGGGTTAGGTTTTGGGGTTAGTTTAGGTTTAGGGTTAGGGTTAGGGTTAGGGTTTAGGGTTAGGGTTGGGGTTAGGGTCAGGTTTCGGGCTAGGTTTCTGGGTTAGGTTTAGGTTTACGTTTAGGGTTTGGGTTAGGTTTCTGAGTTAGGTTTAGGTTTCGGTTTAGGTTTGGGGTTAGGGTTAGGGTATAGGGTTAGGGTTAAAGTTAGGTTTCGGGGTTAGTTTTAGGTTTCGGGTAAGGTTTTGGGGTTAGTTTAGGTTTAGGGTTAGATTTGGGGTTAGGGTTAGGGTTAGGGTTTAGGGTTAGGGTGAGGTTTTGGGGTTAGGTTTAGGTTTCAGTTTCGGGTTAGGTTTTGGGGTTAAGTTTAGGTTTAGGGTTAGGTTTCTGGGTTAGGTTTAGGTGTAGGGTTACGGTTAGGGTGTAGGGTTTAGGGTTAGGGTTAGGGTTAAGGTTAGGGTTAGGGTTAGGGTTTAGGGTTAGGTTTCGGGGTTAGGTTTAGGGTTAGGTTTAGGGTTATGGTTAGGTTTGGGGTTAGGTTTCGGGTTAGGCTTAGGTTTAGGGTTAGGTTTCGGGGTTAGGTTTAGGTTTAGGGTTATGGTTAGGGTTAGGGTTAGGGTTAGGTTTTGGGTTAGGTTTCTGGTTTAGGTTTAGGTTTAAGGTTAGGGTTAGGGTTTAGGGTTAGGGTTAAGGTTAGGTTTCGGGGTTAGGTTTAGGTTTCGGGTTTGTTTTAGAGTTAGGTTTAGGGTTAGGGTTAGGGTTAGGGTTAGGGTTAGGGTTTGGGTTAGGGTTAAGGTTAGGGTTAGGGTTAGGGTTAGGGTTTAGTGTTAGGTTTCGGGGTTAGTTGTAGGGTTAGATTTAGGGTGAGGGTTAGGTTTCGGGGTTAGGTTTCGGGTTAGGGTTAGGTTTAGGGTTAGGTTTCGGGGTTAAGTTTAGGTTTAGGGTTAGGGTTAGGGTTTAGCGTTAGGGTTAGGCTTCGGGTTAGGTTCCTGGGTTAGGTTTGGGTTTACGGTTAGGGTTAGGGTTTAGGGTTAGGTTTAGGGTTAAGGTTAGGGTAAGGGTTAGGGTTAGGGTTAGGTTTCGGGTTAGGTTTCTGGTTTAGGTTTAGGTTTAGGTTTAGGTTTAGGGTTAGGGTTAGGGTTTAGGGTTAGGGTTAAGGTTAGGTTTCGGGGTTAGGTTTAGGTTTCGGGTTAGTTTTTGGGGTTACTTTAGGTTTAGGGTTAGGTTTAGGGTTAGGGTTAGGGTTTAGGGTTAGGGTTTAGGGTTAGGTTTCGGGATTAGGTTTAGGTTTCGGGTTAGGTTTCGTGTTAGGTTTTGGGGTTAGGTTTAGGTTTAGCCTTAGGTTTGGGGTTACGGTTAGGGTTAGGGTTTAGGGTTAGGGTTAGTTTTCGGGGTTAGGTTTAGAGTTAGGGTTAGGTTTCGGGATTGGGTTTTGGGTTAGGGTTAGTTTTAGGGTTAGGTTTTGGGGTTAGGTTTACGGTTAGGTTTCGGGGTTAGGTTTAGGTTTAAGTTTGGGGTTAGGGTTAGGGTGAGGGTTTAGGGTTAGGGTTCAGGGTTAGGGTTAGGTTTCGGGTTAGGTTTCTGGGTAAGGTTTAGGTTTAGGTTTTGGGGTTAAGTTTTGGTTTAGGGTTAGGTTTCTGGGTTAGGTTTAGGTTTAGGTTTAGGGTTAGGGTTACGGATAGGGTTAGGTTTAGGGTTTAGGGTTTGGGTTAGGGTTAGGGTTAGGTTTCGGGGTTAGGTTTCTGGGTTAGTTTTAGGTTTAGGTTTAGGGTTAGGATTAGGGTTTAGGGTTAGGGTTAGGGTTAGGTTTCGGGGTTAGGGTTAGGTTTTGGGTTAGGTTTTGGGGTTAGCTTAGGTTTAGGGTTAGGGTTAGAGTTAGGGTTTAGGGTTTGGGTTAGGGTTAGGGTTAGGTTTCGGGGTTAGGTTTCTGGGTTAATTTTAGTTTTAGGTTTAGGGTTAGGATTAGGGTTTAGGGTTAGGGTTAGGGTTAGGTTTCGGGGTTAGGGTTAGGTTTTGGGTTAGGTTTTGGGGTTTTGCTTAGGTTTAGAGTTAGGGTTAGAGTTAGGGTTTAGGGTTAGGGTTGGGGTTAAGGTCAGGTTTCGGGCTAGGTTTCTGGGTTAGGTTTAGGTTTACGGTTAGGGTTAGGGTTTGGGTTAGGTTTCTGAGTTAGGTTTAGGTTTAGGTTTGGGGTTAGGGTTAGGGTTAGGGTTTATGGTTAGGGTTAAGGTTAGGTTTCGGGGTTAGGTTTAGGTTTCGGGTTAGTTTTTGGAGTTAGTTTAGGTTTAGGGTTAGGGTTAGGGTTTAGGGTTAGGGTTAGGTTTCGGGGTTAGGTTTAGGTTTCGGGTTAGGTTTCGGGTTAGGTTTTGGGGTTAGGTTTAGGTTTAGGTTTAGGTTTGGGGTTAGGGTTAGGGTTAGGGTTTAGGGTTAGGGTTAGGCTTCGGGGTTAGGTTTAGGTTTCGGTTTCGGGTTAGGTTTTGGGGTTAAGTTTAGGTTTAGGGTTAGGTTTCTGGGTTAGGTTTAGGGTTAGGGTTACGGATAGGGTTAGGTTTAGGGTTTAGGGTTAGGTTTAAGGTTAGGTTTCGGGGTTAGGTTTCGGTTTCGGGTTAGTTTTTGGGGTTACTTTAGGTTTAGGGTTAGGTTTAGGTTTAGGGTTAGGGTTAGGGTTTAGGGTTAGGGTTTAGGGTTAGGTTTCGGGATTAGGTTTAGGTTTCGGGTTAGGTTTCGTGTTAGGTTTTGGGGTTAGGTTTAGGTTTAGGCTTAGGTTTGGAGTTACGGTTAGGGTTTAGGGTTGGGGTTAGTTTTCGGGGTTAGGTTTAGAGTTAGGGTTAGGTTTCGGGGTTGGGTTTTGGGTTAGGGTTAGTTTTAGGGTTAGGTTTCGGGGATAGGTTTAGGGTTACGTTTCGGAATAGGTTTAGGTTTAGGTTTGGGGTTAGGGTTAGGGTGAGGGTTTAGGGTTAGGGTTCAGGGTTAGGGTTAGGTTTCGGGTTAGGTTTCTGGGTTAGGTTTAGGTTTAGGTTTTGGGGTTAAGTTTAGGTTTAGGGTTAGGTTTCTGGGTTAGGTTTAGGTTTAGGTTTAGGGTTAGGGTTACGGATAGGGTTAGGTTTAGGGTTTAGGGTTTGGGTTAGGGTTAGGGTTAGGTTTCGGGGTTAGGTTTCTGGGTTAGTTTTAGGTTTAGGTTTAGGGTTAGGATTAGGGTTTAGGGTTAGGGTTAGGGTTAGGTTTCGGGGTTAGGGTTAGGTTTTGGGTTAGGTTTTGGGGTTAGCTTAGGTTTAGGGTTAGGGTTAGAGTTAGGGTTTAGGGTTAGGGTTGGGGTTAGGGTCAGGTTTCGGGCTAGGTTTCTGGGTTAGGTTTAGGTTTACGGTTAGGGTTAGGGTTTGGGTTAGGTTTCTGAGTTAGGTTTAGGTTTAGGTTTAGGTTTAGGTTTGGGGTTAGGGTTAGGGTTAGGGTTTAGGGTTAGGGTTAAGGTTAGGTTACGGGGTTAGGTTTAGGTTTCGGGTTAGTTTTTGGAGTTAGTTTAGGTTTAGGGTTATGGTTAGGTTTTAGGTTTAGGGTTAGGTTTCGGGGTTAGGTTTAGGTTTCGGGTTAGGTTTCGGGTTAGGTTTTGGGGTTAGGTTTAGGTTTAGGTTTGGGGTTAGGGTTAGGGTTAGGGTTTAGGTTTCGGGTTAGGTTTCGGGGTTAGGTTTAGGTTTCGGTTTCGGGTTCGGTTTTGGGGTTAAGTTTAGGTTTAGGGTTAGGTTTCTGGGTTAGGTTTAGGGTTAGGGTTACGGATAGGGTTAGGTTTAGGTTTAGGGTTTAGGTTAGGGTTATGTTTCGGGTTAGGTTTCTGGGTTAGGTTTCTGGGTTAGGTTTAGGTTTAGGGTTAGGGTTAGGGTTTAGGGTTTAGGGTTAGGGTTAGGGTTAGGGTTAGGGTTTAGGGTTAGGTTTTGGGGTTAGGTTTAGGGTTAGGTTTAGGGTTATGGTTAGGTTTGGGGTTAGGTTTGGGGTTAGGGTTAGGTTTAGGGTTAGGTTTCGGGGTTAGGTTTAGGTTTAGGGTTAGGGTTAGGGTTTAGGGTTAGGGTTACGCTTCGGGTTAGGTTTCTGGGTTAGGTTTAGGTTTACGGTTAGGGTTAGGGTTAGTGTTAGGGTTTAGGGTTATGGTTAGGGTTAGGGTTAGGGTTAGGTTTTGGGTTAGGTTTCTGGTTTAGGTTTAGGTTTAGGGTTAGGGTTAGGGTTTAGGGTTAGGGTTAGGGTTTAGTGTTAGGTTTCGGGGTTAGTTGTAGGGTTAGATTTAGGGTGAGGGTTAGGTTTAGGTTTAGGTTTGGGGTTAGGGTTAGGGTGAGGGTTTAGGGTTAGGGTTCAGGGTTAGGGTTAGGTTTCGGGTTAGGTTTCTGGGTTAGGTTTAGGTTTAGGTTTTGGGGTTAAGTTTAGGTTTAGGGTTAGGTTTCTGGGTTAGGATTAGGGTTTAGGGTTAGGGTTAGGGTTAGGTTTCGGGGTTAGGGTTAGGTTTTGGGTTAGGTTTTGGGGTTAGCTTAGGTTTAGGGTTAGGGTTAGAGTTAGGGTTTAGGGTTAGGGTTGGGGTTAGGGTCAGGTTTCGGGCTAGGTTTCTGGGTTAGGTTTAGGTTTACGGTTAGGGTTAGGGTTTGGGTTAGGTTTCTGAGTTAGGTTTAGGTTTAGGTTTAGGTTTGGGCTTAGGGTTAGGGTTAGGGTTTAGGGTTAGGGTTAGGTTTCGGGGTTAGGTTTAGGTTTCGGGTTAGGTTTCGGGTTAGGTTTTGGGGTTAGGTTTAGGTTTAGGTTTAGGTTTGGGGTTAGGGTTAGGGTTAGGGTTTAGGGTTAGGGTTACGCTTCGGGTTAGGTTTCTGGGTTAGGTTTAGGTTTACGGTTAGGGTTAGTGTTAGGGTTTAGGGTTATGGTTAGGGTTAGGGTTAGGGTTAGTTTTCGGGGTTAGGTTTAGAGTTAGGGTTAGGTTTCGGGGTTGGGTTTTGGGTTAGGGTTAGTTTTAGGGTTAGGTTTCGGGGTTAGGTTTAGGGTTAGGTTTCGGGGTTAGGTTTAGGTTTAGGTTTGGGGTTAGGGTTAGGGTGAGGGTTTAGGGTTAGGGTTCAGGGTTAGGGTTAGGTTTGGGGTTAGGGTTAGGGTGAGGGTTTAGGGTTAGGGTTCAGGGTTAGGGTTAGGTTTCGGGTTAGGTTTCTGGGTTAGGTTTAGGTTTTGGGGTTAAGTTTAGGTTTAGGGTTAGGTTTCTGGGTTAGGTTTAGGCTTAGGTTTAGGGTTAGGGTTACGGATAGGGTTAGGTTTAGGGTTTAGGGTTTGGGTTAGGGTTAGGGTTAGGTTTCGGGGTTAGGTTTCTGGGTTAGTTTTAGGTTTAGGTTTAGGGTTAGGATTAGGGTTTAGGGTTAGGGTTAGGGTTAGGTTTCGGGGTTAGGGTTAGGTTTTGGGTTAGGTTTTGCGGTTAGCTTAGGTTTAGGGTTAGGGTTAGGGTTAGAGTTAGGGTTTAGTGTTAGGGTTGGGGTTAGGGTCAGGTTTCGGGCTAGGTTTCTGGGTTAGGTTTAGGTTTACGGTTAGGGTTAGGGTTTGGGTTAGGTTTCTGAGTTAGGTTTAGGTTTAGGTTTGGGGTTAGGGTTAGGGTTAGGGTTTAGGGTTAGGGTTAAGGTTAGGTTTCGGGGTTAGGTTTAGTTTTCGGGTTAGTTTTTGGAGTTAGTTTAGGATTAGGGTTAGGGTTAGGGTTTAGCGTTAGGGTTAGGTTTCGGTGTTAGGTTTAAGTTTCGGGTTAGGTTTCGGGTTAGGTTTTGGGGTTAGGTTTAGGTTTAGGTTTAGGTTTAGGTTTGGGGTTAGGGTTAGGGTTAGGGTTTAGGGTTAGGGTTAGGTTTCGGGGTTAGGTTTAGGTTTCGGTTTCGGGTTAGGTTTTGGGGTTAAGTTTAGGTTTAGGGTTAGGTTTCTGGGTTAGGTTTAGGGTTAGGGTTACGGATAGGGTTAGGTTTAGGGTTTGGGTTAGGGTTATGTTTCGGGTTAGGTTTCTGGGTTAGGTTTCTGGGTTAGGTTTAGGTTTAGGGTTAGGGTTAGGGTTTAGGGTTTAGGGTTAGGGTTAGGGTTAAGGTTAGGGTTAGGGTTTAGGGTTAGGTTTCGGGGTTAGGTTTAGGGTTAGGTTAAGGGTTAAGGTTAGGTTTCGGGGTTAGGTTTCGTGTTAGGGTTAGATTTAGGGTTAGGTTTCGGGGTTAGGTTAAGGTTTAGGGTTAGGGTTAGGGTTTAGGGTTAGGGTTAAGGTTAGGGTTAGGGTTAGGGTTTAGTGTTAGGTTTCGGGGTTAGTTGTAGGGTTAGATTTAGGGTTAGGGTTAGGTTTCGGGGTTAGGTTTCGGGTTAGGGTTAGGTTTAGGGTTAGGTTTCGGGGTTAAGTTTAGGTTTAGGTTTAGGTTTCTTGGTTAGGTTTAGGGTTAGGGTTACGGATAGGGTTAGGTCTAGGTTTAGGGTTTGGGTTAGGGTTATGTTTCGGGTTAGGTTTCTGGGTTAGGTTTCTGGGTTAGGTTTAGGTTTAGGGTTAGGGTTAGGGTTTAGGGTTTAGGGTTAGGGTTAGGGTTAAGGTTAGGGTTAGGGTTAGGGTTTAGGGTTAGGTTTCGGGGTTAGGTTTAGGGTTAGGTTTAGGGTTAGGGTTAGGTTTCGGGGTTAGGTTTCGGGTTAGGGTTAGGTTTAGGGTTAGGTTTCGGGGTTAGGTTTAGGTTTAGGGTTAGGGTTAGGGTTTAGGGTTAGGGTTATGCTTCGGCTTAGGTTTCTGGGTTAGGTTTAGGTTTACGGTTAGGGTTAGTGTTAGGGTTTAGGGTTATGGTTAGGGTTAGGGTTAGGGTTAGGTTTTGGGTTAGGTTTCTGGTTTAGGTTTAGGTTTAGGGTTAGGGTTAGGGTTAGGGTTAGGGTTTAGGGTTAGGGTTAAGGTTAGGTTTCGCGTTTAGGTTTAGGTTTCGGGTTAGTTTTAGATTTAGGTTTAGGTTTAGTGTTAGGGTTGGGGTTAGGGTTAGGGTTTGGGTTAGGGTTAAGGTTAGGGTTAGGGTTAGGGTTAGGGTTTAGTGTTAGGTTTCGGGGTTAGTTGTAGGGTTAGATTTAGGGTTAGGGATAGGTTTCGGGGTTAGGTTTCGGGTTAGGGTTAGGTTTACGGTTAGGTTTCGGGGTAAAGTTTAGGTTTAGGGTTAGGGTTAGGGTTTAGCGTTAGGGTTAGGCTTCGGGTTAGGTTTCTGGGTTAGGTTTGAGTGTACGGTTAGGGTTAGTGTTAGGGTTTAGGGTTAGGTTTAGGGTTAAGGTTAGGGTAAGGGTTAGGGTTAGGGTTAGGTTTCGGGTTAGGTTTCTTGTTTAGGTTTAGGTTTAGGGTTAGGGTTTAGGGTTAGGGTTAAGATTGGTTTCGGGGTTAGGTTTAGGTTTCGGGTTAGTTTTTGGGGTTACTTTAGGTTTAGGGTTAGGTTTAGGGTTAGGGTTAGGGTTTAGGGTTAGGGTTAGGGTTAGGGTTAGGTTTCTGGGTTAGGTTTAGGTTTGGGTTTAGGGTTATGGTTAGGTTTGGGGTTAGGTTTCGGGTTAGGGTTAGGTTTAGGGTTAGGTTTCGGGGTTAGGTTTAGGTTTAGGGTTAGGGTTTAGGGTTAGGGTTACGCTTCGGGTTAGGTTTCTGGGTTAGGTTTAGGTTTACGGTTAGGGTTAGTGTTAGGGGTTAGGGTTATGGTTAGGGTTAGGGTTAGGGTTAGGTTTTGGGTTAGGTTTCTGGTTTAGGTTTAGGTTTAGGGTTAGGGTTAGGGTTTAGGGTTAGGGTTAAGGTTAGGTTTCGGGGTTAGGTTTAGGTTTCGGGTTTGTTTTAGATTTAGGTTTAGGGTTAGGGTTAGGGTTAGGGTTTGGGTTAGGGTTAAGGTTAGTATTAGGGTTAGTGTTAGGGTTAGGGTTTAGTGTTAGGTTTCGGGGTTAGTTGTAGGGTTAGATTTAGGGTGAGGGTTAGGTTTCGGGGTTAGGTTTCGGGTTAGGGTTAGGTTTAGGGTTAGGTTTCGGGGTTAAGTTTAGGTTTAGGGTTAGGGTTCGGGTTTAGCGTTAGGGTTAGGCTTCGGGTTAGGTTCCTGGGTTAGGTTTAGGTTTACGGTTAGGGTTAGGGTTTAGGGTTAGGTTTAGGGTTAAGGTTAGGGTAAGGGTTAGGGTTAGGTTTCGGGTTAGGTTTCTGGTTTAGGTTTAGGTTTAGGTTTAGGTTTAGGGTTAGGGTTAGGGTTAGGGTTAGGGTTTAAGGTTAGGGTTAAGGTTAGGTTTCGGGGTTAGGTTTAGGTTTCGGGTTAGTTTTTGGGGTTACTTTAGGTTTAGGGTTAGGTTTAGGGTTAGGGTTAGGGTTAGGGTTTAGGGTTAGGGTTTAGGGTTAGGTTTCGGGATTAGGTTTAGGTTTCGGGTTAGGTTTCGTGTTAGGTTTTGGGGTTAGGTTTAGGTTTAGGCTTAGGTTTGGGGTTACGGTTAGGGTTAGGGTTTAGGGTTAGGGTTAGTTTTCGGGGTTAGGTTTAGAGTTAGGGTTAGGTTTCGGGTTTGGGTTTTGGGTTAGGGTTAGTTTTCGGGTTAGGTTTTCGGGTTAGGATTCGGGTTAGGTTTCGGGGTTAGGTTTAGGTTTAGGTTTGGGGTTAGGGTTAGGGTGAGGGTTTAGGGTTAGGGTTCAGGGTTAGGGTAAGGTTTCGGGTTAGGTTTCTGGGTTAGGTTTAGGTTTAGGTTTTGGGGTTAAGTTTTGGTTTAGGGTTAGGTTTCTGGGTTAGGTTTAGGTTTAGGTTTAGGTTTAGGGTTAGGGTTACGGATAGGGTTAGGTTTAGGGTTTAGGGTTTGGGTTAGGGTTAGGGTTAGGTTTCGGGGTTAGGTTTCTGGGTTAGTTTTAGGTTTAGGTTTAGGGTTAGGATTAGGGTTTAGGGTTAGGGTTAGGGTTAGGTTTCGGGGTTAGGGTTAGGTTTTGGGTTAGGTTTTGGGGTTAGCTTAGGTTTAGGGTTAGGGTTAGAGTTAGGGTTTAGGGTTTGGGTTAGGGTTAGGGTTAGGTTTCGGGGTTAGGTTTCTGGGTTAATTTTAGGTTTGGGGTTAGGATTAGGGTTTAGGGTTAGGGTTAGGGTTAGGTTTCGGGGTTAGGGTTAGGTTTTGGGTTAGGTTTTGGGGTTTTGCTTAGGTTTAGAGTTAGGGTTAGAGTTAGGGTTTAGGGTTAGAGTTGGGGTTAAGGTCAGGTTTCGGGCTAGGTTTCTGGGTTAGGTTTAGGTTTACGGTTAGGGTTAGGGTTTGGGTTAGGTTTCTGAGTTAGGTTTAGGTTTAGGTTTAGGTTTGGGGTTAGGGTTAGGGTTAGGGTTTATGGTTAGGGTTAAGGTTAGGTTTCGGGGTTAGGTTTAGGTTTCGGGTTAGTTTTTGGAGTTAGTTTAGGTTTAGGGTTAGGGTTAGGGTTTAGGGTTAGGGTTAGGTTTCGGGGCTAGGTTTAGGTTTCGGGTTAGGTTTCGGGTTAGGTTTTGGGGTTAGGTTTAGGTTTAGGTTTAGGTTTGGGGTTAGGGTTAGGGTTAGGGTTTAGGGTTAGGGTTAGGTTTCGGGGTTAGGTTTAGGTTTCGGTTTCGGGTTAGGTTTTGGGGTTAAGTTTAGGTTTAGGGTTAGGTTTCTGGGTTAGGTTTAGGGTTAGGGTTACGGATAGGGTTAGGTTTAGGTTTAGGGTTTAGGGTTAGGTTTAAGGTTAGGTTTCGGGGTTAGGTTTAGGTTTCGGGTTAGTTTTTGGGGTTACTTTAGGTTTAGGGTTAGGTTTAGGGTTAGGGTTAGGGTTTAGGGTTAGGGTTTAGGGTTAGGTTTCGGGATTAGGTTTAGGTTTCGGGTTAGGTTTCGTGTTAGGTTTTGGGGTTAGGTTTAGGTTTAGGCTTAGGTTTGGGGTTACGGTTAGGGTTTAGGGTTAGGGTTAGTTTTCGGGGTTAGGTTTAGAGTTAGGGTTAGGTTTCGGGGTTGGGTTTTGGGTTAGGGTTAGTTTTAGGGTAAGGTTTCGGGGATAGGTTTAGGGTTAGGTTTCGGGGTTAGGTTTAGGTTTAGGTTTGGGGTTAGGGTTAGGGTGAGGGTTTAGGGTTAGGGTTCAGGGTTAGGGTTAGGTTTCGGGTTAGGTTTCTGGGTTAGGTTTAGGTTTAGGTTTTGGGGTTAAGTTTAGGTTTTGGGTTAGGTTTTTGGGTTAGGTTTAGATTTAGGTTTAGGTTTAGGGTTAGGGTTAGGGTTACGGATAGGGTGAGGTTTAGGGTTTAGGGTTTGGGTTAGGGTTAGGGTTAGGTTTCGGGGTTATGTTTTGGGTTAGGTTTTGGGGTTAGCTTAGGTTTAGGGTTAGGGTTAGAGTTAGGGTTTAGGGTTAGGGTTGGGGTTAGGGTCAGGTTTCGGGCTAGGTTTCTGGGTTAGGTTTAGGTTTACGGTTAGGGTTAGGGTTTTGGTTAGGTTTCTGAGTTAGGTTTAGGTTTAGGTTTAGGTTTAGGTTTGGGGTTAGGGTTAGGGTTAGGGTTTAGGGTTAGGGTTAAGGTTAGGTTACGGGGTTAGGTTTAGGTTTCGGGTTAGTTTTTGGAGTTAGTTTAGGTTTAGGGTTAGGGTTAGGGTTTAGGTTTAGGGTTAGGTTTCGGGGTTAGGTTTAGGTTTCGGGTTAGGTTTCGGGTTAGGTTTTGGGGTTAGGTTTAGGTTTAGGTTTGGGGTTAGGGTTAGGGTTAGGGTTTAGGTTTAGGGTTAGGTTTCGGGGTTAGGTTTAGGTTTAGGTTTCGGTTTCGGGTTAGGGTTAGGGTGAGGGTTTAGGGTTAGGGTTCAGGGTTAGGGTTAGGTTTCGGGTTAGGTTTCTGGGTTAGGTTTAGGTTTAGGTTTTGGGGTTAAGTTTAGGTTTTGGGTTAGGTTTTTGGGTTAGGTTTAGGTTTAGGTTTAGGGTTAGGGTTAGGGTTACGGATAGGGTTAGGTTTAGGGTTTAGGGTTTGGGTTAGGGTTAGGGTTAGGTTTCGGGGTTAGGGTTAGGTTTTGGGTTAGGTTTTGGGGTTAGCTTAGGTTTAGGGTTAGGGTTAGAGTTAGGGTTTAGGGTTTAGGGTTAGGGTTGGGGTTAGGGTCAGGTTTCGGGCTAGGTTTCTGGGTTAGGTTTAGGTTTACGGTTAGGGTTAGGGTTTGGGTTAGGTTTCTGAGTTAGGTTTAGGTTTAGGTTTAGGTTTGGGGTTAGGGTTAGGGTTAGGGTTTAGGGTTAGGGTTAAGGTTAGGTTACGGGGTTAGGTTTAGGTTTCGGGTTAGTTTTTGGAGTTAGTTTAGGTTTAGGGTTAGGGTTAGGGTTTAGGTTTAGGGTTAGGTTTCGGGGTTAGGTTTAGGTTTCGGGTTAGGTTTCGGGTTAGGTTTTGGGGTTAGGTTTAGGTTTAGGTTTAGGTTTAGGTTTGGGGTTAGGGTTAGGGTTAGGGTTTAGGTTTAGGGTTAGGTTTCGGGGTTAGGTTTAGGTTTCGGTTTCGGGTTAGGTTTTGGGGTTAAGTTTAGGTTTAGGGTTAGGTTTCTGGGTTAGGTTTAGGGTTAGGGTTACGGATAGGGTTAGGTTTAGGGTTTGGGTTAGGGTTATGTTTCGGGTTAGGTTTCTGGGTTAGGTTTCTGGGTTAGGTTTAGGTTTAGGGTTAGGGTTAGGGTTTAGGGTTTAGGGTTAGGGTTAGGGTTAGGGTTAGGGTTAGGGTTTAGGGTTAGGTTTCGGGGTTAGGTTTAGGGTTAGGTTTAGGGTTATGGTTAGGTTTGGGGTTAGGTTTCGGGTTAGGGTTAGGTTTAGGGTTAGGTTTCGGGGTTAGGTTTAGGTTTAGGGTTAGGGTTAGGGTTTAGGGTTAGGGTTACGCTTCGGGTTAGGTTTCTGGGTTAGGTTTAGGTCTACGGTTAGGGTTAGGGTTAGTGTTAGGGTTTAGGGTTATGGTTAGGGTTAGGGTTAGGGTTAGGTTTTGGGTTAGGTTTCTGGTTTAGGTTTAGGTTTAGGGTTAGGGTTAGGGTTTAGGGTTAGGGTTAAGGTTAGGTTTCGGGTTAGGTTTAGGTTTCGGGTTTGTTTTAGATTTAGGTTTAGGGTTAGGGTTAGGGTTAGGGTTAGGGTTAGGGTTTGGGTTAGGGTTAAGGTTAGGGTTAGGGTTAGGGTTAGGGTTAGGGTTTAGTGTTAGGTTTCGGGGTTAGTTGTAGGGTTAGATTTAGGGTGAGGGTTAGGTTTCGGGGTTAGGTTTCGGGTTAGGGTTAGGTTTAGGGTTAGGTTTCGGGGTTAAGTTTAGGTTTAGGGTTAGGGTTAGTGTTTAGCGTTATTGTTAGGCTTTGGGTTAGGTTCCTGGGTTAGGTTTAGGTTTACGGTTAGGGTTAGGGTTTAGGGTTTAGGGTTAGGTTTAGGGTTAAGGTTAGGGTAAGGGTTAGGGTTAGGGTTAGGTTTCGGGTTAGGTTTCTGGTTTAGGTTTAGGTTTAGGTTTAGGTTTAGGGTTAGGGTTAGGGTTTAGGGTTAGGGTTAAGGTTAGGTTTCGGGGTTAGGTTTAGGTTTCGGGTTAGTTTTTGGGGTTATTTTAGGTTTAGGGTTAGGTTTAGGGTTAGGGTTTAGGGTTAGGTTTCGGGATTAGGTTTAGGTTTCGGGTTAGGTTTCGTGTTAGGTTTTGGGGTTAGGTTTAGGCTTAGGTTTGGGGTTACGGTTAGGGTTAGGGTTTAGGGTTAGGGTTAGTTTTCGGGGTTAGGTTTAGAGTTAGGGTTAGGTTTCGGGATTGGGTTTTGGGTTAGGGTTAGTTTTAGGGTTAGGTTTCGGGGTTAGGTTTAGGGTTAGGTTTCGGGGTTAGGTTTAGGTTTTGGGGTTAAGTTTAGGTTTAGGGTTAGGTTTCTGGGTTAGGTTTAGGTTTAGGGTTAGGGTTAGGGTAACGGATAGGGTTAGGTTTAGGGTTTAGGGTTTGGGTTAGGGTTAGGGTTAGGTTTCAGGGTTAGGTTTCTGGGTTAGTTTTAGGTTTAGGTTTAGGGTTAGGATTAGGGTTTAGGGTTAGGGTTAGGGTTAGGTTTCGGGGTTAGGGTTAGGTTTTGGGTTAGGTTTTGGGGTTAGCTTAGGTTTAGGGTTAGGGTTAGAGTTAGGGTTTAGGGTTAGGGTTGGGGTTAGGGTCAGGTTTCGGGCTAGGTTTCTGGGTTAGGTTTAGGTTTACGGTTAGGGTTAGGGTTTGGGTTAGGTTTCTGAGTTAGGTTTAGGTTTAGGTTTAGGTTTGGGGTTAGGGTTAGGGTTTAGGGTTAGGGTTAAGGTTAGGTTACGGGGTTAGGTTTAGGTTTCGGGTTAGTTTTTGGAGTTAGTTTAGGTTTAGGGTTAGGGTTAGGGTTTAGGGTTAGGGTTAGGTTTCGGGGTTAGGTTTAGGTTTCGGGTTAGGTTTCGGGTTAGGTTTAGGTTTAGGTTCAGGTTTGGGGTTAGGGTTAGGGTGAGGGTTTAGGGTTAGGGTTCAGGGTTATGGTTAGGTTTCGGGTTAGGTTTCTGGGTTAGGTTTAGGTTTAGGTTTTGGGGTTAAGTTTAGGTTTAGGGTTAGGTTTCTGGGTTAGGTTTAGGTTTAGGGTTAGGGTTAGGGTTACGGATAGGGTTAGGTTTAGGGTTTAGGGTTTGGGTTAGGGTTAGGGTTAGGTTTCAGGGTTAGGTTTCTGGGTTAGTTTTAGGTTTAGGTTTAGGGTTAGGATTAGGGTTTAGGGTTAGGGTTAGGTTTCGGGGTTAGGGTTAGGTTTTGGGTTAGGTTTTGGGGTTAGCTAGGGTTAGGGTTAGGGTTAGGGTTAGGGTTAGGTTTTGGGGTTAGGTTTAGGTTTCGGGTTAGGTTTTGGGGTTATTTTAGGTTTAGTTTTAGGGTTAGGGTTAGGGTTTAGGGTTAGGGTTAGGGTTAGGTTTCGGGGTTAGGTTTAGGTTTAGGGTTAGGTTTCTGGGTTAGATTTAGGTTTACGGTTAGGGTTAGGGTTAGGGTTTAGGGTTGTGGTTAGGGTTAGGTTTCGGGTTAGGTTTCTGGGTTAAGTTTAGGTTTAGGGTTAGGGTTAGTGTTTATGGTTAGGGATAGGGTTAAGTTTAGGGTTAGGGTTAGTTTTAGGGTTTAGGGTTAGGGTTAGGGTTAGGGTTTAGGGTTAGGGTTAGGGTTAGGTTTCGGGGTTAGGTTTAGGTTTCGGGTTAGGTTTCTGGGTTAGGTTTAGGTTTACGGTTAGGGTTAGGGTTTAGGTTTAGGGTTAGGGTTAGGTTTCGGGTTAGGTTTCTGGGTTAGGTTTAGGTTTAGGGTTAGGGTTAGGGTTTAGGGTTAGGGTTAGGCTTCGGGGTTAGGTTTAGATTTCGGGTTAGGTTTTGGGGTTAGTTTAGGTTTAGGGTTAGGGTTAGGGTTTAGGGTTAGGGTTAGGTTTCGGGTTAGGTTTCTGGGTTAGGTTTAGGTTTAGGTTTTGTGGTTAAGTTTAGGTTTAGGGTTAGGTTTCTGGGTTAGGTTTAGGTTTAGGTTTAGGGTTAGGGTTACGGATAGGGTTAGGTTTAGGGTTTAGGGTTTGGGTTAGGGTTAGGGTGAGGTTTCGGGGTTAGGTTTCTGGGTTAATTTTAGGTTTAGGGTTAGGATTAGGGTTTAGGGTTAGGGTTAGGGTTAGGTTTCGGGGTTAGGGTTAGGTTTTGGGTTAGGTTTTGGGGTTAGCTTAGGTTTATGGTTAGGGTTAGAGTTAGGGTTTAGGGTTAGGGTTGGGGTTAAGGTCAGGTTTCGGGCTAGGTTTCTGGGTTAGGTTTAGGTTTACGGTTTTACGGTTAGGGTTAGGGTTTTGGGTTAGGTTTCTGAGTTAGGTTTAGGTTTAGGTTTAGGTTTAGGTTTGGGGTTAGGGTTAGGGTTAGGGTTTAGGGTTAGGTTTAAGGTTAGGTTTTGGGGTTAGGTTTAGGTTTCGGGTTAGTTTTTGGAGTTAGTTTAGGTTTAGGGTTAGGGTTTAGGGTTAGGGTTAGGTTTCGGGGTTAGGTTTAGGTTTCGGGTTAGGTTTCGGGTTAGGTTTTGGGGTTAGGTTTAGGTTTAGGTTAGGTTTGGGGTTAGGGTTAGGGTTAGGGTTTAGGGTTAGGGTTACGCTTCGGGTTAGGTTTCTGGGTTAGGTTTAGGTTTACGTTTAGGGTTAGTGTTAGGGTTTAGGGTTATGGTTAGGGTTAGAGTTAGGGTTAGGTTTTGGGTTAGGTTTCTGGTTTAGGTTTAGGTTTAGGGTTAGGGTTAGGGTTTAGGGTTAGGGTTAAGGTTAGGTTTCGCGGTTAGGTGTAGGTTTCGGGTTAGTTTTAGATTTAGGTTTAGGTTTAGGGTTAGGGTTAGGGTTAGGGTTAGGGTTAGGGTTTGGGTTAGGGTTAAGGTTAGGGTTAGGGTTAGGGTTAGGGTTTAGTGTTAGGTTTCGGGTTAGTTGTAGGGTTAGATTTAGGGTTAGGGTTAGGTTTCGGGGTTAGGTTTCGGGTTAGGGTTAGGTTTACGGTTAGGTTTCGGGGTTAAGTTTAGGTTTAGGGTTAGGGTTTAGCGTTAGGGTTAGGCTTCGGGTTAGGTTTCTGGGTTAGGTTTGAGTTTCCGGTTAGGGTTAGTGTTAGGGTTTAGGGTTAGGTTTAGGGTTAAGGTTAGGGTAAGGGTTAGGGTTAGGTATCGGGTTAGGTTTCTGGTTTAGGTTTAGGTTTAGGGTTAGGGTTTAGGGTTAGGGTTAAGATTGGTTTCGGGGTTAGGTTTAGGTTTCGGGTTAGTTTTTGGGGTTACTTTAGGTGTAGGGTTAGGTTTAGGGTTAGGGTTAGGGTTTAGGGTTAGGGTTAGGGTTAGGTTTCTGGGTTAGGTTTAGGTTTGGGTTTTGGGGTTAAGTTTATGTTTAGGGTTAGGTTTATGGGTTAGGTTTAGGTTTAGGTTTAGGGTTAGGGTTACGGATAGGGTTAGGTTTAGGGTTTAGGGTTTGGGTTAGGGTTAGGGTTGGGGTTAGGTTTCGGGTTAGGTTTCTGGGTTAGTTTTAGGTTTAGGGTTAGGATTAGGGTTTAGGGTTAGGTTAGGGTTAGGTTTCGGGGTTAGGGTTAGGTTTTGGGTTAGGTTTTGGGGTTAGCTTAGGTTTAGGGTTAGGGTTAGGGTTAGAGTTAGGGTTTAGTGTTAGGGTTGGGGTTAGGGTCAGGTTCGGGCTAGGTTTCTGGGTTAGGTTTAGGTTTACGGTTAGGGTTAGGGTTTGGGTTAGGTTTCTGAGTTAGGTTTAGGTTTAGGTTTAGGTTTGGGGTTAGGGTTAGGGTTAGGGTTTAGGGTTAGGGTTAAGGTTAGGTTTCGGGGTTAGGTTTAGTTTTCGGGTTAGTTTTTGGAGTTAGTTTAGGATTAGGGTTAGGGTTAGGGTTTAGCGTTAGGGTTAGGTTTCGGTGTTAGGTTTAAGTTTCGGGTTAGGTTTGGGGTTAGGTTTTGGGGTTAGGTTTAGGTTTAGGTTTAGGTTTAGGTTTAGGTTTGGGGTTAGGGTTAGGGTTAGGGTTTAGGGTTAGGGTTAGGTTTCGGGGTTAGGTTTAGGTTTCGGTTTCGGGTTAGGTTTTGGGGTTAAGTTTAGGTTTAGGGTTAGGTTTCTGGGTTAGGTTTAGGGTTAGGGTTACGGATAGGGTTAGGTTTAGGGTTTGGGTTAGGGTTATGTTTCGGGTTAGGTTTCTGGGTTAGGTTTCTGGGTTAGGTTTAGGTTTAGGGTTAGGGTTAGGGTTTAGGGTTTAGGGTTAGGGGTTAGGGTTAAGGTTAGGGTTAGGGTTTAGGGTTAGGTTTCGGGGTTAGGTTTAGGGTTAGGTTAAGGGTTAAGGTTAGGTTTCGGGGTTAGGTTTCGTGTTAGGGTTAGATTTAGGGTTAGGTTTCGGGGTTAGGTTAAGGTTTAGGGTTAGGGTTAGGGTTTAGGGTTAGGGTTAAGGTTAGGGTTAGGGTTAGGGTTTAGTGTTAGGTTTCGGGGTTAGTTGTAGGGTTAGATTTAGGGTTAGGGTTAGGTTTCGGGGTTAGGTTTCGGGTTAGGGTTAGGTTTAGGGTTAGGTTTCGGGGTTAAGTTTAGGTTTAGGTTTAGGTTTCTTGGTTAGGTTTAGGGTTAGGGTTACGGATAGGGTTAGGTCTAGGTTTAGGGTTTGGGTTAGGGTTATGTTTCGGGTTAGGTTTCTGGGTTAGGTTTCTGGGTTAGGTTTAGGTTTAGGGTTAGGGTTAGGGTTTAGGGTTTAGGGTTAGGGTTAGGGTTAAGGTTAGGGTTAGGGTTAGGGTTTAGGGTTAGGTTTCGGGGTTAGGTTTAGGGTTAGGTTTAGGGTTAGGGTTAGGTTTCGGGGTTAGGTTTCGGGTTAGGGTTAGGTTTAGGGTTAGGTTTCGGGGTTAGGTTTAGGTTTAGGGTTAGGGTTAGGGTTTAGGGTTAGGGTTATGCTTCGGCTTAGGTTTCTGGGTTAGGTTTAGGTTTACGGTTAGGGTTAGTGTTAGGGTTTAGGGTTATGGTTAGGGTTAGGGTTAGGGTTAGGTTTTGGGTTAGGTTTCTGGTTTAGGTTTAGGTTTAGGGTTAGGGTTAGGGTTAGGGTTAGGGTTAGGGTTTAGGGTTAGGGTTAAGGTTAGGTTTCGCGTTTAGGTTAGGTTTCGGGTTAGTTTTAGATTTAGGTTTAGGTTTAGTGTTAGGGTTGGGGTTAGGGTTAGGGTTTGGGTTAGGGTTAAGGTTAGGGTTAGGGTTAGGGTTTAGTGTTAGGTTTCGGGTTAGTTGTAGGGTTAGATTTAGGGTTAGGGATAGGTTTCGGGGTTAGGTTTCGGGTTAGGGTTAGGTTTACGGTTAGGTTTCGGGGTAAAGTTTAGGTTTAGGGTTAGGGTTAGGGTTTAGCGTTAGGGTTAGGCTTCGGGTTAGGTTTCTGGGTTAGGTTTGAGTGTACGGTTAGGGTTAGTGTTAGGGTTTAGGGTTAGGTTTAGGGTTAAGGTTAGGGTAAGGGTTAGGGTTAGGGTTAGGTTTCGGGTTAGGTTTCTTGTTTAGGTTTAGGTTTAGGGTTAGGGTTTAGGGTTAGGGTTAAGATTGGTTTCGGGGTTAGGTTTAGGTTTCGGGTTAGTTTTTGGGGTTACTTTAGGTTATGGGTTAGGTTTAGGTTTAGGGTTAGGGTTTAGGGTTAGGGTTAAGATTGGTTTCGGGGTTAGGTTTAGGTTCGGGTTAGTTTTTGGGGTTACTTTAGGTGTAGGGTTAGGTTTAGGGTTAGGGTTAGGGTTTAGGGTTAGGGTTAGGGTTAGGTTTCTGGGTTAGGTTTAGGTTTGGGTTTTGGGGTTAAGTTTATGTTTAGGGTTAGGTTTATGGGTTAGGTTTAGGTTTAGGTTTAGGGTTAGGGTTACGGATAGGGTTAGGTTTAGGGTTTAGGGTTTGGGTTAGGGTTAGGGTTGGGGTTAGGTTTCGGGGTTAGGTTTCTGGGTTAGTTTTAGGTTTAGGGTTAGGATTAGGGTTTAGGGTTAGGGTTAGGGTTAGGTTTCGGGTTAGGGTTAGGTTTTGGGTTAGGTTTTGGGGTTAGCTAGGTTTAGGGTTAGGGTTAGGGTTAGAGTTAGGGTTTAGTGTTAGGGTTGGGGTTAGGGTCAGGTTTCGGCTAGGTTTCTGGTTAGGTTTAGGTTTACGGTTAGGGTTAGGGTTTGGGTTAGGTTTCTGAGTTAGGTTTAGGTTTAGGTTTAGGTTTGGGGTTAGGGTTAGGGTTAGGGTTTAGGGTTAGGGTTAAGGTTAGGTTTCGGGGTTAGGTTTAGTTTTCGGGTTAGTTTTTGGAGTTAGTTTAGGATTAGGGTTAGGGTTAGGGTTTAGCGTTAGGGTTAGGTTTCGGTGTTAGGTTTAAGTTTCGGGTTAGGTTTGGGGTTAGGTTTTGGGGTTAGGTTTAGGTTTAGGTTTAGGTTTAGGTTTAGGTTTGGGGTTAGGGTTAGGGTTAGGGTTTAGGGTTAGGGTTAGGTTTCGGGGTTAGGTTTAGGTTTCGGTTTCGGGTTAGGTTTTGGGGTTAAGTTTAGGTTTAGGGTTAGGTTTCTGGGTTAGGTTTAGGGTTAGGGTTACGGATAGGGTTAGGTTTAGGGTTTGGGTTAGGGTTATGTTTCGGGTTAGGTTTCTGGGTTAGGTTTCTGGGTTAGGTTTAGGTTTAGGGTTAGGGTTAGGGTTTAGGGTTTAGGGTTAGGGTTAGGGTTAAGGTTAGGGTTAGGGTTTAGGGTTAGGTTTCGGGGTTAGGTTTAGGGTTAGGTTAAGGGTTAAGGTTAGGTTTCGGGGTTAGGTTTCGTGTTAGGGTTAGATTTAGGGTTAGGTTTCGGGGTTAGGTTAAGGTTTAGGGTTAGGGTTAGGGTTTAGGGTTAGGGTTAAGGTTAGGGTTAGGGTTAGGGTTTAGTGTTAGGTTTCGGGGTTAGTTGTAGGGTTAGATTTAGGGTTAGGGTTAGGTTTCGGGGTTAGGTTTCGGGTTAGGGTTAGGTTTCGGGTTAGTTTTAGATTTAGGTTTAGGTTTAGTGTTAGGGTTGGGGTTAGGGTTAGGGTTTGGGTTAGGGTTAAGGTTAGGGTTAGGGTTAGGGTTTAGTGTTAGGTTTCGGGGTTAGTTGTAGGGTTAGATTTAGGGTTAGGGATAGGTTTCGGGGTTAGGTTTCGGGTTAGGGTTAGGTTTACGGTTAGGTTTCGGGGTAAAGTTTAGGTTTAGGGTTAGGGTTAGGGTTTAGCGTTAGGGTTAGGCTTCGGGTTAGGTTTCTGGGTTAGGTTTGAGTGTACGGTTAGGGTTAGTGTTAGGGTTTAGGGTTAGGTTTAGGGTTAAGGTTAGGGTAAGGGTTAGGGTTAGGGTTAGGTTTCGGGTTAGGTTTCTTGTTTAGGTTTAGGTTTAGGGTTAGGGTTTAGGGTTAGGGTTAAGATTGGTTTCGGGGTTAGGTTTAGGTTTCGGGTTAGTTTTTGGGGTTACTTTAGGTTATGGGTTAGGTTTAGGTTTAGGGTTAGGGTTTAGGGTTAGGGTTAAGATTGGTTTCGGGGTTAGGTTTAGGTTTCGGGTTAGTTTTTGGGGTTACTTTAGGTGTAGGGTTAGGTTTAGGGTTAGGGTTAGGGTTTAGGGTTAGGGTTAGGGTTAGGTTTCTGGGTTAGGTTTAGGTTTGGGTTTTGGGGTTAAGTTTATGTTTAGGGTTAGGTTTATGGGTTAGGTTTAGGTTTAGGTTTAGGGTTAGGGTTACGGATAGGGTTAGGTTTAGGGTTTAGGGTTTGGGTTAGGGTTAGGGTTGGGGTTAGGTTTCGGGGTTAGGTTTCTGGGTTAGTTTTAGGTTTAGGGTTAGGATTAGGGTTTAGGGTTAGGGTTAGGGTTAGGTTTCGGGGTTAGGGTTAGGTTTTGGGTTAGGTTTTGGGGTTAGCTTAGGTTTAGGGTTAGGGTTAGGGTTAGAGTTAGGGTTTAGTGTTAGGGTTGGGGTTAGGGTCAGGTTTCGGGCTAGGTTTCTGGGTTAGGTTTAGGTTTACGGTTAGGGTTAGGGTTTGGGTTAGGTTTCTGAGTTAGGTTTAGGTTTAGGTTTAGGTTTGGGGTTAGGGTTAGGGTTAGGGTTTAGGGTTAGGGTTAAGGTTAGGTTTCGGGTTAGGTTTAGTTTTCGGGTTAGTTTTTGGAGTTAGTTTAGGATTAGGGTTAGGGTTAGGGTTTAGCGTTAGGGTTAGGTTTCGGTGTTAGGTTTAAGTTTCGGGTTAGGTTTGGGGTTAGGTTTTGGGGTTAGGTTTAGGTTTAGGTTTAGGTTTAGGTTTAGGTTTGGGGTTAGGGTTAGGGTTAGGGTTTAGGGTTAGGGTTAGGTTTCGGGGTTAGGTTTAGGTTTCGGTTTCGGGTTAGGTTTTGGGGTTAAGTTTAGGTTTAGGGTTAGGTTTCTGGGTTAGGTTTAGGGTTAGGGTTACGGATAGGGTTAGGTTTAGGGTTTGGGTTAGGGTTATGTTTCGGGTTAGGTTTCTGGGTTAGGTTTCTGGGTTAGGTTTAGGTTTAGGGTTAGGGTTAGGGTTTAGGGTTTAGGGTTAGGGTTAGGGTTAAGGTTAGGGTTAGGGTTTAGGGTTAGGTTTCGGGGTTAGGTTTAGGGTTAGGTTAAGGGTTAAGGTTAGGTTTCGGGGTTAGGTTTCGTGTTAGGGTTAGATTTAGGGTTAGGTTTCGGGGTTAGGTTAAGGTTTAGGGTTAGGGTTAGGGTTTAGGGTTAGGGTTAAGGTTAGGGTTAGGGTTAGGGTTTAGTGTTAGGTTTCGGGGTTAGTTGTAGGGTTAGATTTAGGGTTAGGGTTAGGTTTCGGGGTTAGGTTTCGGGTTAGGGTTAGGTTTAGGGTTAGGTTTCGGGGTTAAGTTTAGGTTTAGGTTTAGGTTTCTTGGTTAGGTTTAGGGTTAGGGTTACGGATAGGGTTAGGTCTAGGTTTAGGGTTTGGGTTAGGGTTATGTTTCGGGTTAGGTTTCTGGGTTAGGTTTCTGGGTTAGGTTTAGGTTTAGGGTTAGGGTTAGGGTTTAGGGTTTAGGGTTAGGGTTAGGGTTAAGGTTAGGGTTAGGGTTAGGGTTTAGGGTTAGGTTTCGGGGTTAGGTTTAGGGTTAGGTTTAGGGTTAGGGTTAGGTTTCGGGGTTAGGTTTCGGGTTAGGGTTAGGTTTAGGGTTAGGTTTCGGGGTTAGGTTTAGGTTTAGGGTTAGGGTTAGGGTTTAGGGTTAGGGTTATGCTTCGGCTTAGGTTTCTGGGTTAGGTTTAGGTTTACGGTTAGGGTTAGTGTTAGGGTTTAGGGTTATGGTTAGGGTTAGGGTTAGGGTTAGGTTTTGGGTTAGGTTTCTGGTTTAGGTTTAGGTTTAGGGTTAGGGTTAGGGTTAGGGTTAGGGTTAGGGTTTAGGGTTAGGGTTAAGGTTAGGTTTCGCGTTTAGGTTTAGGTTTCGGGTTAGTTTTAGATTTAGGTTTAGGTTTAGTGTTAGGGTTGGGGTTAGGGTTAGGGTTTGGGTTAGGGTTAAGGTTAGGGTTAGGGTTAGGGTTTAGTGTTAGGTTTCGGGGTTAGTTGTAGGGTTAGATTTAGGGTTAGGGATAGGTTTCGGGGTTAGGTTTCGGGTTAGGGTTAGGTTTACGGTTAGGTTTCGGGGTAAAGTTTAGGTTTAGGGTTAGGGTTAGGGTTTAGCGTTAGGGTTAGGCTTCGGGTTAGGTTTCTGGGTTAGGTTTGAGTGTACGGTTAGGGTTAGTGTTAGGGTTTAGGGTTAGGTTTAGGGTTAAGGTTAGGGTAAGGGTTAGGGTTAGGGTTAGGTTTCGGGTTAGGTTTCTTGTTTAGGTTTAGGTTTAGGGTTAGGGTTTAGGGTTAGGGTTAAGATTGGTTTCGGGGTTAGGTTTAGGTTTCGGGTTAGTTTTTGGGGTTACTTTAGGTTATGGGTTAGGTTTAGGGTTAGGGTTAGGGTTTAGGGTTAGGGTTAGGGTTAGGGTTAGGTTTCTGGGTTAGGTTTAGGTTTGGGTTTAGGGTTATGGTTAGGTTTGGGGTTAGGTTTCGGGTTAGGGTTAGGTTTAGGGTTAGGTTTCGGGGTTAGGTTTAGGTTTAGGGTTAGGGTTTAGGGTTAGGGTTACGCTTCGGGTTAGGTTTCTGGGTTAGGTTTAGGTTTACGGTTAGGGTTAGTGTTAGGGGTTAGGGTTATGGTTAGGGTTAGGGTTAGGGTTAGGTTTTGGGTTAGGTTTCTGGTTTAGGTTTAGGTTTAGGGTTAGGGTTAGGGTTTAGGGTTAGGGTTAAGGTTAGGTTTCGGGGTTAGGTTTAGGTTTCGGGTTTGTTTTAGATTTAGGTTTAGGGTTAGGGTTAGGGTTAGGGTTAGGGTTTGGGTTAGGGTTAAGGTTAGGGTTAGGGTTAGTGTTAGGGTTAGGGTTTAGTGTTAGGTTTCGGGGTTAGTTGTAGGGTTAGATTTAGGGTGAGGGTTAGGTTTCGGGGTTAGGTTTCGGGTTAGGGTTAGGTTTAGGGTTAGGTTTCGGGTTAAGTTAGGTTTAGGGTTAGGGTTAGGGTTTAGCGTTAGGGTTAGGCTTCGGGTTAGGTTCCTGGGTTAGGTTTAGGTTTACGGTTAGGGTTAGGGTTTAGGGTTAGGTTTAGGGTTAAGGTTAGGGTAAGGGTTAGGGTTAGGTTTCGGGTTAGGTTTCTGTTTAGGTTTAGGTTTAGGTTTAGGTTTAGGGTTAGGGTTAGGGTTAGGGTTTAAGGTTAGGGTTAAGGTTAGGTTTCGGGGTTAGGTTTAGGTTTCGGGTTAGTTTTTGGGGTTACTTTAGGTTTAGGGTTAGGTTTAGGGTTAGGGTTAGGGTTTAGGGTTAGGGTTTAGGGTTAGGTTTCGGGATTAGGTTTAGGTTTCGGGTTAGGTTTCGTGTTAGGTTTTGGGGTTAGGTTTAGGTTTAGGCTTAGGTTTGGGGTTACGGTTAGGGTTAGGGTTTAGGGTTAGGGTTAGTTTTCGGGGTTAGGTTTAGAGTTAGGGTTAGGTTTCGGGTTTGGGTTTTGGGTTAGGGTTAGTTTTCGGGTTAGGTTTTCGGGTTAGGATTCGGGTTAGGTTTCGGGGTTAGGTTTAGGTTTAGGTTTGGGGTTAGGGTTAGGGTGAGGGTTTAGGGTTAGGGTTCAGGGTTAGGGTAAGGTTTCGGGTTAGGTTTCTGGGTTAGGTTTAGGTTTAGGTTTTGGGGTTAAGTTTTGGTTTAGGGTTAGGTTTCTGGGTTAGGTTTAGGTTTAGGTTTAGGTTTAGGGTTAGGGTTACGGATAGGGTTAGGTTTAGGGTTTAGGGTTTGGGTTAGGGTTAGGGTTAGGTTTCGGGGTTAGGTTTCTGGGTTAGTTTTAGGTTTAGGTTTAGGGTTAGGATTAGGGTTTAGGGTTAGGGTTAGGGTTAGGTTTCGGGGTTAGGGTTAGGTTTTGGGTTAGGTTTTGGGGTTAGCTTAGGTTTAGGGTTAGGGTTAGAGTTAGGGTTTAGGGTTTGGGTTAGGGTTAGGGTTAGGTTTCGGGGTTAGGTTTCTGGGTTAATTTTAGGTTTGGGGTTAGGATTAGGGTTTAGGGTTAGGGTTAGGGTTAGGTTTCGGGGTTAGGGTTAGGTTTTGGGTTAGGTTTTGGGGTTTTGCTTAGGTTTAGAGTTAGGGTTAGAGTTAGGGTTTAGGGTTAGAGTTGGGTTAAGGTCAGGTTTCGGGCTAGGTTTCTGGGTTAGGTTTAGGTTTACGGTTAGGGTTAGGGTTTGGGTTAGGTTTCTGAGTTAGGTTTAGGTTTAGGTTTAGGTTTGGGGTTAGGGTTAGGGTTAGGGTTTATGGTTAGGGTTAAGGTTAGGTTTCGGGGTTAGGTTTAGGTTTCGGGTTAGTTTTTGGAGTTAGTTTAGGTTTAGGGTTAGGGTTAGGGTTTAGGGTTAGGGTTAGGTTTCGGGGCTAGGTTTAGGTTTCGGGTTAGGTTTCGGGTTAGGTTTTGGGGTTAGGTTTAGGTTTAGGTTTGGGGTTAGGGTTAGGGTTAGGGTTTAGGGTTAGGGTTAGGTTTCGGGTTAGGTTTAGGTTTCGGTTTCGGGTTAGGTTTTGGGGTTAAGTTTAGGTTTAGGGTTAGGTTTCTGGGTTAGGTTTAGGGTTAGGGTTACGGATAGGGTTAGGTTTAGGTTTAGGGTTTAGGGTTAGGTTTAAGGTTAGGTTTCGGGGTTAGGTTTAGGTTTCGGGTTAGTTTTTGGGGTTACTTTAGGTTTAGGGTTAGGTTTAGGGTTAGGGTTAGGGTTTAGGGTTAGGGTTTAGGGTTAGGTTTCGGGATTAGGTTTAGGTTTCGGGTTAGGTTTCGTGTTAGGTTTTGGGGTTAGGTTTAGGTTTAGGCTTAGGTTTGGGGTTACGGTTAGGGTTTAGGGTTAGGGTTAGTATTCGGGGTTAGGTTTAGAGTTAGGGTTAGGTTTCGGGGTTGGGTTTTGGGTTAGGGTTAGTTTTAGGGTTAGGTTTCGGGGATAGGTTTAGGGTTAGGTTTCGGGGTTAGGTTTAGGTTTAGGTTTGGGGTTAGGGTTAGGGTGAGGGTTTAGGGTTAGGGTTCAGGGTTAGGGTTAGGTTTCGGGTTAGGTTTCTGGGTTAGGTTTAGGTTTAGGTTTTGGGGTTAAGTTTAGGTTTTGGGTTAGGTTTTTGGGTTAGGTTTAGATTTAGGTTTAGGTTCAGGGTTAGGGTTAGGGTTACGGATAGGGTGAGGTTTAGGGTTTAGGGTTTGGGTTAGGGTTAGGGTTAGGTTTCGGGGTTAGGTTTTGGGTTAGGTTTTGGGGTTAGCTTAGGTTTAGGGTTAGGGTTAGAGTTAGGGTTTAGGGTTAGGGTTGGGGTTAGGGTCAGGTTTCGGGCTAGGTTTCTGGGTTAGGTTTAGGTTTACGGTTAGGGTTAGGGTTTTGGTTAGGTTTCTGAGTTAGGTTTAGGTTTAGGTTTAGGTTTAGGTTTGGGGTTAGGGTTAGGGTTAGGGTTTAGGGTTAGGGTTAAGGTTAGGTTACGGGGTTAGGTTTAGGTTTCGGGTTAGTTTTTGGAGTTAGTTTAGGTTTAGGGTTAGGGTTAGGGTTTAGGTTTAGGGTTAGGTTTCGGGGTTAGGTTTAGGTTTCGGGTTAGGTTTCGGGTTAGGTTTTGGGGTTAGGTTTAGGTTTAGGTTTGGGGTTAGGGTTAGGGTTAGGGTTTAGGTTTAGGGTTAGGTTTCGGGGTTAGGTTTAGGTTTCGGTTTCGGGTTAGGGTTAGGGTGAGGGTTTAGGGTTAGGGTTCAGGGTTAGGGTTAGGTTTCGGGTTAGGTTTCTGGGTTAGGTTTAGGTTTAGGTTTTGGGGTTAAGTTTAGGTTTTGGGTTAGGTTTTTGGGTTAGGTTTAGGTTTAGGTTTAGGGTTAGGGTTAGGGTTACGGATAGGGTTAGGTTTAGGGTTTAGGGTTTGGGTTAGGGTTAGGGTTAGGTTTCGGGGTTAGGGTTAGGTTTTGGGTTAGGTTTTGGGGTTAGCTTAGGTTTAGGGTTAGGGTTAGAGTTAGGGTTTAGGGTTTAGGGTTAGGGTTGGGGTTAGGGTCAGGTTTCGGGCTAGGTTTCTGGGTTAGGTTTAGGTTTACGGTTAGGGTTAGGGTTTGGGTTAGGTTTCTGAGTTAGGTTTAGGTTTAGGTTTAGGTTTGGGGTTAGGGTTAGGGTTAGGGTTTAGGGTTAGGGTTAAGGTTAGGTTACGGGGTTAGGTTTAGGTTTCGGGTTAGTTTTTGGAGTTAGTTTAGGTTTAGGGTTAGGGTTAGGGTTTAGGTTTAGGGTTAGGTTTCGGGGTTAGGTTTAGGTTTCGGGTTAGGTTTCGGGTTAGGTTTTGGGGTTAGGTTTAGGTTTAGGTTTAGGTTTAGGTTTGGGGTTAGGGTTAGGGTTAGGGTTTAGGTTTAGGGTTAGGTTTCGGGGTTAGGTTTAGGTTTCTGTTTCGGGTTTGGTTTTGGGGTTAAGTTTAGGTTTAGGGTTAGGTTTCTGGGTTAGGTTTAGGGTTAGGGTTACGGATAGGGTTAGGTTTAGGGTTTGGGTTAGGGTTATGTTTCGGGTTAGGTTTCTGGGTTAGGTTTCTGGGTTAGGTTTAGGTTTAGGGTTAGGGTTAGGGTTTAGGGTTTAGGGTTAGGGTTAGGGTTAGGGTTAGGGTTAGGGTTTAGGGTTAGGTTTCGGGGTTAGGTTTAGGGTTAGGTTTAGGGTTATGGTTAGGTTTGGGGTTAGGTTTCGGGTTAGGGTTAGGTTTAGGGTTAGGTTTCGGGGTTAGGTTTAGGTTTAGGGTTAGGGTTAGGGTTTAGGGTTAGGGTTACGCTTCGGGTTAGGTTTCTGGGTTAGGTTTAGGTCTACGGTTAGGGTTAGTGTTAGGGTTTAGGGTTATGGTTAGGGTTAGGGTTAGGGTTAGGTTTTGGGTTAGGTTTCTGGTTTAGGTTTAGGTTTAGGGTTAGGGTTAGGGTTTAGGGTTAGGGTTAAGGTTAGGTTTCGGGGTTAGGTTTAGGTTTCGGGTTTGTTTTAGATTTAGGTTTAGGGTTAGGGTTAGGGTTAGGGTTAGGGTTAGGGTTAGGGTTTGGGTTAGGGTTAAGGTTAGGGTTAGGGTTAGGGTTAGGGTTAGGGTTTAGTGTTAGGTTTCGGGGTTAGTTGTAGGGTTAGATTTAGGGTGAGGGTTAGGTTTCGGGTTAGGTTTCGGGTTAGGGTTAGGTTTAGGGTTAGGTTTCGGGGTTAAGTTTAGGTTTAGGGTTAGGGTTAGTGTTTAGCGTTATTGTTAGGCTTTGGGTTAGGTTCCTGGGTTAGGTTTAGGTTTACGGTTAGGGTTAGGGTTTAGGGTTTAGGGTTAGGTTTAGGGTTAAGGTTAGGGTAAGGGTTAGGGTTAGGGTTAGGTTTCGGGTTAGGTTTCTGGTTTAGGTTTAGGTTTAGGTTTAGGTTTAGGTTTAGGGTTAGGGTTAGGGTTTAGGGTTAGGGTTAAGGTTAGGTTTCGGGGTTAGGTTTAGGTTTCGGGTTAGTTTTTGGGGTTATTTTAGGTTTAGGGTTAGGTTTAGGGTTAGGGTTTAGGGTTAGGTTTCGGGATTAGGTTTAGGTTTCGGGTTAGGTTTCGTGTTAGGTTTTGGGGTTAGGTTTAGGCTTAGGTTTGGGGTTACGGTTAGGGTTAGGGTTTAGGGTTAGGGTTAGTTTTCGGGGTTAGGTTTAGAGTTAGGGTTAGGTTTCGGGATTGGGTTTTGGGTTAGGGTTAGTTTTAGGGTTAGGTTTCGGGGTTAGGTTTAGGGTTAGGTTTCGGGGTTAGGTTTAGGTTTAGGTTTGGGGTTAGGGTTAGGGTGAGGGTTTAGGGTTCAGGGTTAGGGTTAGGTTTCGGGTTAGGTTTCTGGGTTAGGTTTAGGTTTTGGGGTTAAGTTTAGGTTTAGGGTTAGGTTTCTGGGTTAGGTTTAGGTTTAGGGTTAGGGTTAGGGTAACGGATAGGGTTAGGTTTAGGGTTTAGGGTTTGGGTTAGGGTTAGGGTTAGGTTTCAGGGTTAGGTTTCTGGGTTAGTTTTAGGTTTAGGTTTAGGGTTAGGATTAGGGTTTAGGGTTAGGGTTAGGGTTAGGTTTCGGGGTTAGGGTTAGGTTTTGGGTTAGGTTTTGGGGTTAGCTTAGGTTTAGGGTTAGGGT
>NW_027172337.1:52500-57500 GCF_040054535.1 Antennarius striatus
GTTAGGGTAAGGGTTAGGGTTAGGTATCGGGTTAGGTTTCTGGTTTAGGTTTAGGTTTAGGGTTAGGGTTTAGGGTTAGGGTTAAGATTGGTTTCGGGGTTAGGTTTAGGTTTCGGGTTAGTTTTTGGGGTTACTTTAGGTGTAGGGTTAGGTTTAGGGTTAGGGTTAGGGTTTAGGGTTAGGGTTAGGGTTAGGTTTCTGGGTTAGGTTTAGGTTTGGGTTTTGGGGTTAAGTTTATGTTTAGGGTTAGGTTTATGGGTTAGGTTTAGGTTTAGGTTTAGGGTTAGGGTTACGGATAGGGTTAGGTTTAGGGTTTAGGGTTTGGGTTAGGGTTAGGGTTGGGGTTAGGTTTCGGGGTTAGGTTTCTGGGTTAGTTTTAGGTTTAGGGTTAGGATTAGGGTTTAGGGTTAGGGTTAGGGTTAGGTTTCGGGGTTAGGGTTAGGTTTTGGGTTAGGTTTTGGGGTTAGCTTAGGTTTAGGGTTAGGGTTAGGGTTAGAGTTAGGGTTTAGTGTTAGGGTTGGGGTTAGGGTCAGGTTTCGGGCTAGGTTTCTGGGTTAGGTTTAGGTTTACGGTTAGGGTTAGGGTTTGGGTTAGGTTTCTGAGTTAGGTTTAGGTTTAGGTTTAGGTTTGGGGTTAGGGTTAGGGTTAGGGTTTAGGGTTAGGGTTAAGGTTAGGTTTCGGGGTTAGGTTTAGTTTTCGGGTTAGTTTTTGGAGTTAGTTTAGGATTAGGGTTAGGGTTAGGGTTTAGCGTTAGGGTTAGGTTTCGGTGTTAGGTTTAAGTTTCGGGTTAGGTTTCGGGTTAGGTTTTGGGGTTAGGTTTAGGTTTAGGTTTAGGTTTAGGTTTAGGTTTAGGTTGGGGTTAGGGTTAGGGTTAGGGTTTAGGGTTAGGGTTAGGTTTCGGGGTTAGGTTTAGGTTTCGGTTTCGGGTTAGGTTTTGGGGTTAAGTTTAGGTTTAGGGTTAGGTTTCTGGGTTAGGTTTAGGGTTAGGGTTACGGATAGGGTTAGGTTTAGGGTTTGGGTTAGGGTTATGTTTCGGGTTAGGTTTCTGGGTTAGGTTTCTGGGTTAGGTTTAGGTTTAGGGTTAGGGTTAGGGTTAGGGTTTAGGGTTTAGGGTTAGGGTTAGGGTTAAGGTTAGGGTTAGGGTTTAGGGTTAGGTTTCGGGGTTAGGTTTAGGGTTAGGTTAAGGGTTAAGGTTAGGTTTCGGGGTTAGGTTTCGTGTTAGGGTTAGATTTAGGGTTAGGTTTCGGGGTTAGGTTAAGGTTTAGGGTTAGGGTTAGGGTTTAGGGTTAGGGTTAAGGTTAGGGTTAGGGTTAGGGTTTAGTGTTAGGTTTCGGGGTTAGTTGTAGGGTTAGATTTAGGGTTAGGGTTAGGTTTCGGGGTTAGGTTTCGGGTTAGGGTTAGGTTTAGGGTTAGGTTTCGGGGTTAAGTTTAGGTTTAGGTTTAGGTTTCTTGGTTAGGTTTAGGGTTAGGGTTACGGATAGGGTTAGGTCTAGGTTTAGGGTTTGGGTTAGGGTTATGTTTCGGGTTAGGTTTCTGGGTTAGGTTTCTGGGTTAGGTTTAGGTTTAGGGTTAGGGTTAGGGTTTAGGGTTTAGGGTTAGGGTTAGGGTTAAGGTTAGGGTTAGGGTTAGGGTTTAGGGTTAGGTTTCGGGGTTAGGTTTAGGGTTAGGTTTAGGGTTAGGGTTAGGTTTCGGGGTTAGGTTTCGGGTTAGGGTTAGGTTTAGGGTTAGGTTTCGGGGTTAGGTTTAGGTTTAGGGTTAGGGTTAGGGTTTAGGGTTAGGGTTATGCTTCGGCTTAGGTTTCTGGGTTAGGTTTAGGTTTACGGTTAGGGTTAGTGTTAGGGTTTAGGGTTATGGTTAGGGTTAGGGTTAGGGTTAGGTTTTGGGTTAGGTTTCTGGTTTAGGTTTAGGTTTAGGGTTAGGGTTAGGGTTAGGGTTAGGGTTTAGGGTTAGGGTTAAGGTTAGGTTTCGCGTTTAGGTTTAGGTTTCGGGTTAGTTTAGATTTAGGTTTAGGTTTAGTGTTAGGGTTGGGGTTAGGGTTAGGGTTTGGGTTAGGGTTAAGGTTAGGGTTAGGGTTAGGGTTTAGTGTTAGGTTTCGGGGTTAGTTGTAGGGTTAGATTTAGGGTTAGGGATAGGTTTCGGGGTTAGGTTTCGGGTTAGGGTTAGGTTTACGGTTAGGTTTCGGGGTAAAGTTTAGGTTTAGGGTTAGGGTTAGGGTTTAGCGTTAGGGTTAGGCTTCGGGTTAGGTTTCTGGGTTAGGTTTGAGTGTACGGTTAGGGTTAGTGTTAGGGTTTAGGGTTAGGTTTAGGGTTAAGGTTAGGGTAAGGGTTAGGGTTAGGGTTAGGTTTCGGGTTAGGTTTCTTGTTTAGGTTTAGGTTTAGGGTTAGGGTTTAGGGTTAGGGTTAAGATTGGTTTCGGGGTTAGGTTTAGGTTTCGGGTTAGTTTTTGGGGTTACTTTAGGTTTAGGGTTAGGTTTAGGGTTAGGGTTAGGGTTTAGGGTTAGGGTTAGGGTTAGGGTTAGGTTTCTGGGTTAGGTTTAGGTTTGGGTTTAGGGTTATGGTTAGGTTTGGGGTTAGGTTTCGGGTTAGGGTTAGGTTTAGGGTTAGGTTTCGGGGTTAGGTTTAGGTTTAGGGTTAGGGTTTAGGGTTAGGGTTACGCTTCGGGTTAGGTTTCTGGGTTAGGTTTAGGTTTACGGTTAGGGTTAGTGTTAGGGGTTAGGGTTATGGTTAGGGTTAGGGTTAGGGTTAGGTTTTGGGTTAGGTTTCTGGTTTAGGTTTAGGTTTAGGGTTAGGGTTAGGGTTTAGGGTTAGGGTTAAGGTTAGGTTTCGGGGTTAGGTTTAGGTTTCGGGTTTGTTTTAGATTTAGGTTTAGGGTTAGGGTTAGGGTTAGGGTTAGGGTTTGGGTTAGGGTTAAGGTTAGGGTTAGGGTTAGTGTTAGGGTTAGGGTTTAGTGTTAGGTTTCGGGGTTAGTTGTAGGGTTAGATTTAGGGTGAGGGTTAGGTTTCGGGGTTAGGTTTCGGGTTAGGGTTAGGTTTAGGGTTAGGTTTCGGGGTTAAGTTTAGGTTTAGGGTTAGGGTTAGGGTTTAGCGTTAGGGTTAGGCTTCGGGTTAGGTTCCTGGGTTAGGTTTAGGTTTACGGTTAGGGTTAGGGTTTAGGGTTAGGTTTAGGGTTAAGGTTAGGGTAAGGGTTAGGGTTAGGTTTCGGGTTAGGTTTCTGGTTTAGGTTTAGGTTTAGGTTTAGGTTTAGGGTTAGGGTTAGGGTTAGGGTTAGGGTTTAAGGTTAGGGTTAAGGTTAGGTTTCGGGGTTAGGTTTAGGTTTCGGGTTAGTTTTTGGGGTTACTTTAGGTTTAGGGTTAGGTTTAGGGTTAGGGTTAGGGTTTAGGGTTAGGGTTTAGGGTTAGGTTTCGGATTAGGTTTAGGTTTAGGGTTAGGTTTCGTGTTAGGTTTTGGGGTTAGGTTTAGGTTTAGGCTTAGGTTTGGGGTTACGGTTAGGGTTAGGGTTTAGGGTTAGGGTTAGTTTTCGGGGTTAGGTTTAGAGTTAGGGTTAGGTTCGGGTTTGGGTTTTGGGTTAGGGTTAGTTTTCGGGTTAGGTTTTCGGGTTAGGATTCGGGTTAGGTTTCGGGGTTAGGTTTAGGTTTAGGTTTGGGGTTAGGGTTAGGGTGAGGGTTTAGGGTTAGGGTTCAGGGTTAGGGTAAGGTTTCGGGTTAGGTTTCTGGGTTAGGTTTAGGTTTAGGTTTTGGGGTTAAGTTTTGGTTTAGGGTTAGGTTTCTGGGTTAGGTTTAGGTTTAGGTTTAGGTTTAGGGTTAGGGTTACGGATAGGGTTAGGTTTAGGGTTTAGGGTTTGGGTTAGGGTTAGGGTTAGGTTTCGGGGTTAGGTTTCTGGGTTAGTTTTAGGTTTAGGTTTAGGGTTAGGATTAGGGTTTAGGGTTAGGGTTAGGGTTAGGTTTCGGGGTTAGGGTTAGGTTTTGGGTTAGGTTTTGGGGTTAGCTTAGGTTTAGGGTTAGGGTTAGAGTTAGGGTTTAGGGTTTGGGTTAGGGTTAGGGTTAGGTTTCGGGGTTAGGTTTCTGGGTTAATTTTAGGTTTGGGGTTAGGATTAGGGTTTAGGGTTAGGGTTAGGGTTAGGTTTCGGGGTTAGGGTTAGGTTTTGGGTTAGGTTTTGGGGTTTTGCTTAGGTTTAGAGTTAGGGTTAGAGTTAGGGTTTAGGGTTAGAGTTGGGGTTAAGGTCAGGTTTCGGGCTAGGTTTCTGGGTTAGGTTTAGGTTTACGGTTAGGGTTAGGGTTTGGGTTAGGTTTCTGAGTTAGGTTTAGGTTTAGGTTTAGGTTTGGGGTTAGGGTTAGGGTTAGGGTTTATGGTTAGGGTTAAGGTTAGGTTTCGGGGTTAGGTTTAGGTTTCGGGTTAGTTTTTGGAGTTAGTTTAGGTTTAGGGTTAGGGTTAGGGTTTAGGGTTAGGGTTAGGTTTCGGGGCTAGGTTTAGGTTTCGGGTTAGGTTTCGGGTTAGGTTTTGGGGTTAGGTTTAGGTTTAGGTTTGGGGTTAGGGTTAGGGTTAGGGTTTAGGGTTAGGGTTAGGTTTCGGGGTTAGGTTTAGGTTTCGGTTTCGGGTTAGGTTTTGGGGTTAAGTTTAGGTTTAGGGTTAGGTTTCTGGGTTAGGTTTAGGGTTAGGGTTACGGATAGGGTTAGGTTTAGGTTTAGGGTTTAGGGTTAGGTTTAAGGTTAGGTTTCGGGGTTAGGTTTAGGTTTCGGGTTAGTTTTTGGGGTTACTTTAGGTTTAGGGTTAGGTTTAGGGTTAGGGTTAGGGTTTAGGGTTAGGGTTTAGGGTTAGGTTTCGGGATTAGGTTTAGGTTTCGGGTTAGGTTTCGTGTTAGGTTTTGGGGTTAGGTTTAGGTTTAGGCTTAGGTTTGGGGTTACGGTTAGGGTTTAGGGTTAGGGTTAGTATTCGGGGTTAGGTTTAGAGTTAGGGTTAGGTTTCGGGGTTGGGTTTTGGGTTAGGGTTAGTTTTAGGGTTAGGT
>NW_027172337.1:67500-100000 GCF_040054535.1 Antennarius striatus
GTTAGGGTCAGGTTTCGGGCTAGGTTTCTGGGTTAGGTTTAGGTTTACGGTTAGGGTTAGGGTTTGGGTTAGGTTTCTGAGTTAGGTTTAGGTTTAGGTTTAGGTTTGGGGTTAGGGTTAGGGTTTAGGGTTAGGGTTAAGGTTAGGTTACGGGGTTAGGTTTAGGTTTCGGGTTAGTTTTTGGAGTTAGTTTAGGTTTAGGGTTAGGGTTAGGGTTTAGGGTTAGGGTTAGGTTTCGGGGTTAGGTTTAGGTTTCGGGTTAGGTTTCGGGTTAGGTTTTGGGGTTAGGTTTAGGTTTAGGTTTGGGGTTAGGGTTAGGGTGAGGGTTTAGGGTTAGGGTTCAGGGTTATGGTTAGGTTTCGGGTTAGGTTTCTGGGTTAGGTTTAGGTTTAGGTTTTGGGGTTAAGTTTAGGTTTAGGGTTAGGTTTCTGGGTTAGGTTTAGGTTTAGGGTTAGGGTTAGGGTTACGGATAGGGTTAGGTTTAGGGTTTAGGGTTTAGGGTTTGGGTTAGGGTTAGGGTTAGGTTTCAGGGTTAGGTTTCTGGGTTAGTTTTAGGTTTAGGTTTAGGGTTAGGATTAGGGTTTAGGGTTAGGGTTAGGTTTCGGGGTTAGGGTTAGGTTTTGGGTTAGGTTTTGGGGTTAGCTAGGGTTAGGGTTAGGGTTAGGGTTAGGGTTAGGGTTAGGTTTTGGGGTTAGGTTTAGGTTTCGGGTTAGGTTTTGGGGTTATTTTAGGTTTAGTTTTAGGGTTAGGGTTAGGGTTTAGGGTTAGGGTTAGGGTTAGGTTTCGGGGTTAGGTTTAGGTTTAGGGTTAGGTTTCTGGGTTAGATTTAGGTTTACGGTTAGGGTTAGGGTTTAGGGTTGTGGTTAGGGTTAGGTTTCGGGTTAGGTTTCTGGGTTAAGTTTAGGTTTAGGGTTAGGGTTAGTGTTTATGGTTAGGGTTAGGGTTAAGTTTAGGGTTAGGGTTAGTTTTAGGGTTTAGGGTTAGGGTTAGGGTTAGGGTTTAGGGTTAGGGTTAGGGTTAGGTTTCGGGGTTAGGTTTAGGTTTCGGGTTAGGTTTCTGGGTTTGGTTTAGGTTTACGGTTAGGGTTAGGGTTTAGGTTTAGGGTTAGGGTTAGGTTTCGGGTTAGGTTTCTGGGTTAGGTTTAGGTTTAGGGTTAGGGTTAGGGTTTAGGGTTAGGGTTAGGCTTCGGGGTTAGGTTTAGATTTCGGGTTAGGTTTTGGGGTTAGTTTAGGTTTAGGGTTAGGGTTAGGGTTTAGGGTTAGGGTTAGGTTTCGGGTTAGGTTTCTGGGTTAGGTTTAGGTTTAGGTTTAGGGTTAGGGTTAGGGTTTAGGGTTAGGGTTAGGGTTAAGGTTAGGGTTAGGGTTACGGTTTAGGGTTAGGGTTAGGTTTTGGGGTTAAGTTTAGAGTTAGGGTTAGCTTTTTCGGTTGGGTTTATAGGTTAGGGTTAGGTTTAGGGTTAGGTTTCAGGGTTAGGTTTAGGGTTAGGTTTACGGTTAGGGTTAGGTTTCGGGGTTAGGTTTAGGTTTATGGTTACGGTTAGGGTTAGGTTCCTGGGTTAGGTTTAGGGTTAGGTTTAGGTTTAGATTTGGGGTTAGGGTTAGGGTTAGGGTTAGGGTTTAGGGTTAGGGTTAGGGTTAGGTTTTGGGTTAGGTTTCTGGGTTACGTTTAGGTTTAGGTTTACGGTTAGGGTTAGGGTTAGGGTCTAGGGTTAGGGTTAGTGTTAGGGTTAAGGTTAGGGTTAGGGTTTAGGGTTAGGGTTAGGGTTAGGTTTTGGGGTTAGGTATATGTTTCGGGTTAGGTTTTGGGGTTAGGTTTATGTTTCGGGTTAGGTTTTGGGGTTTGTTTAGGTTTAGTGTTAGGGTTAGGGTTAGGGTTTCGGGTTAGGGTTAGGGTTAGGGTTAGGGTCTAGGGTTAGGGTTAGGGTTAGGGTTAGGGTTAAGGTTAAGGTTAGGGTTAGGGTTAGGGTTAGGGTTAGGTTTTGGGGTTAGGTTTAGGTTTCGGGTTAGGTTTTGGGGTTATTTTAGGTTTTATTTTAGGGTTAGGGTTAGGGTTTAGGGTTAGGGTTAGGTTTCGGGGTTAGGTTTAGGTTTAGGGTTAGGTTTCTGGGTTAGATTTAGGTTTACGGTTAGGGTTAGGGTTAGGGTTTAGGGTTGTGGTTAGGGTTAGGTTTCGGGTTAGGTTTCTGGGTTAGGTTTAGGGTTAGGGTTAGGGTTTATGGTTAGGGTTAGGGTTAAGGTTAGGGTTAGGGTTAGTTTTAGGGTTTAGGGTTAGGGTTAGGTTTCGGGGTTAGCTTTAGATTTCGGGTTAGGTTTTGGGGTTAGTTTAGGTTTAGGGTTAGGGTTAGGGTTAGGGTTTAGGGTTAGGGTTAGGGTTAGGTTTCGGGGTTAGGTTTAGGTTTCGGGTTAGGTTTTGCGGTTAGGTTTAGGTTTAGGTTTAGGTTTAGGTTTGAGGTTAGGGTTAGGGTTAGGGTTTAGGGTTAGGGTTAGGTTTCGGTGTTAGGTTTCGGTTTCGGTTTCGGGTTAGGTTTTGGGGTTGGGTTTAGGTTTAGGGTTAGGTTTCTTGGTTAGGTTTAGGGTTAGGGTTAGGGTTAGGTTTAGGGTTTAGGATTTGGGTTAGGGTTATGTTTCGGGTTAGGTTTCTGGGTTAGGTTTAGGTTTAGGTTTAGGGTTAGGGTTTAGGGTTAGGGTTAGGGTTAGGGTTAGGGTTAGGTTTAGGGTTTAGGATTTGGGTTAGGGTTATGTTTCGGGTTAGGTTTCTGGGTTAGGTTTAGGTTTAGGTTTAGGGTTAGGGTTTAGGGTTAGGGTTAGGGTTAGGGTTAGGGTTAAGGTTAGGGTTAGGGTTAGGGTTTACGGTTAGGGTTAGGGTTAGGTTTCGGGGTTAGGCTTAGGTTTCGGGTTAGGTTTTGGGGTTAGTTTAGGTTTGGGGTTAGGGTTAGGGTTTAGGGTTAGGGTTAGGGTTAGGTTTCGGGGTTAGGTTTAGGTTTCGGGTTAGGTTTCTGGGTTAGGTTTAGGTTTACGGTTAGGGTTAGGGTTTAGGGTTAGGGTTAGGTTTCGGGTTAATTTTCTGGGTTAGGTTTAGGTTTAGGTTCAGGGTTAGGGTTAGGGTTAGGGTTTAGGGTTAGGGTTAGGTTTAAGGTTAGGGTTAGGGTTTAGGGTTAGGGTTAGGTTTCGGGGTTAGGTTTAGAGTCAGGCTTAGGTTTCGGGGTTGGGTTTCGGGTTAGGGTTAGGTTTAGGGTTAGGTTTCGGGGTTAGTTTTAGGGTTAGGTTTAGGGTTAGGTTTCGGGGTTAGGTTTAGGGTTAGGGTTAGGTTTCGGGGTTAGGTTTAGATTTCGGTTTAGGTTTTGGGGTTAGTTTAGGTTTAGGGTTAGGGTTAGGCTTAGGGTTTAGGGTTAGGGTTAGGTTTCGGGGTTAGGTTTAGGTTTCGGGTTAGGTTTCTGGGTTAGGTTTAGGTTTACGGTTAGGGTTAGGGTTTAGGTTTAGGGTTAGGGTTAGGTTTTGGGTTAGGTTTCTGGGTTAGGTTTAGGTCTAGGTTTAGGTTTAGGTTTAGGGTTAGGGTTAGGGTTAGGGTTAGGGTTTAGGGTTAGGGTTAGGGTTCGGGGTTAGGGTTAGGGTTAGGTTTTGGGGTTAGTTTAGGTTTAGGGTAGGGTTAGGGTTAGGGTTTAGGGTTAAGGTTAGGTTTCGGGGTTAGGTTTAGATTTCGGGTTAGGTTTTGGGGTTAGGTTTAGGTTTAGGGTCTGGAGACGGTCCTGATGGCTCCACGTTTCATGAATACCAGCTGGGTTTTTTTAAGGTCGTTTTGGCTCAGCACGGCGGTGTTTTGGGTCATTATCTGATGATAACCAAAGATGTGAACTATTTGCACTTCTTGCTCCGTGTTTGACGGCTGATGTCCCACTGAGGAACCTTCCTTTCACCACTGAATGGTGTACATGAGTCCTGCAGAATGAACCTGTAGGATGGAGTTCGTGTTGTGATTTAGTCCAGTCTGCAGTTGGTGGTTCATGGCCCAGAGAAGCCTCTTTCTTCTTCTGACATCTCCACCTCCACCATCACACCTGAAGTCTTCTCCTCACACCTGGAGTCTTCTACTCACACCTGGAGTCTCCTCACACCTGGAGTCTCCTCACACCTGGAGTCTCCTAACACCTGGAGTCTCCTCACACCTGGAGTCTCCTCACACCTGGAGTCTCCTAACACCACGCTGAGTGGTGGACTGGATTTCTTGTTCTCTAGAACTTTTAACCCAACATCTCTAGAAATCGAGCATGTCGTAAAGGGGAGGTGTCTTTTAGTGAAGGCACATTTTGAACACAGCACCCTGGTTTTTGTGAATATTTATGCTCCAACAAATGGTGCAGAGAGGAAGAGCTTTCTAGAAAAAATACAAGCTAGACTGGATAGCTGTGGCTCGGAAGACTTTTACTCTTGGGTGGGGATTTTAACTGTACTGAGGACGTGATGTTAGACCGTAACCATGCAGAGGCTTACCCAGCATCCCAACACACTCTGAAACGGCTGGTCTCTTCTCATGGCCTAGTGGATGTGTGTAGGAGGATGCATCCAGACTACCGACAGTACACTAGGTCCCACCTGACAGAAGGCAGGGTGTCTTTAGCCAGGCTGGATCGCTTTTACTGTTTTAAACACCATTTCAATGCTTTCAAAGACTGTAATATAATGCCAGCTGCTTATACTGATCATTGTCTGGTTTTATTTCGCGTTGTGATGAGAAATATTTTACCTAGGAGTGCATACTGGCATTTTAATTCCACTTTAGCTTTGGACAGAGGCTTTAGGGAGATCTTCAGTTATTTTTGGAGCACTTTTAGACTTAGAAAAGCTGATTTTACCTCTCTTAGCCAGTGGTGGGACTATGGCAAAACAGAGATAAAAGTCCTGTGCCAACAGTAAACTCTGAACGTCACACGTGACACCTGCCGGTCTATGAAACACCTGGAGGCTGAGATCGTGGAGTTAGAGACAAGCGCTTCCACAGGAAATCAGAGGTGTACTGAAATCCTCAAGTCCAAAAGAATGGCTTTAACCGACCTGTTGGATACTAAAGTACAGGGTGCCCTGGTCCGATCCAGGGTACGAAACATCACAGAGATGGATGCTCCCTCTAGCTTCTTCTTCGGCCTGGAGAGGAAGCATGGACAGACCAACGTGATTCACTCCCTGCTGTCTGACACAGGGCAGGAGCTGACAGAGCCTGGACAGATCAGAAGGCGAG
Organism: Antennarius striatus; assembly: GCF_040054535.1. Taxonomy (NCBI): domain Eukaryota; kingdom Metazoa; phylum Chordata; class Actinopteri; order Lophiiformes; family Antennariidae; genus Antennarius; species Antennarius striatus. The sequence goes on from NW_027172337.1 coordinate 72,733, forward strand.
CTGTGAGTTTTTATTCATCTTTGTATGACAGTGAATACCGAGGAAACCAGCCACTGTTAGAGGATTCAAGTTTCAAGTTTATTTATTTTTATATAGCCCAGATTCACAAACAATGTCTCAAAGGGCTTTACAATCTGCACATGGACGATATCCCTCTGACCTTTGTGCACTGCAAGCAGTGCGACCCTCGCATCGGATAAGGAACAACTCCCCCCAAAAACCCTTTTAACAGGGGAAAAAATGGATGGGAGAAACCTCAGGAAGACTGCAGAGGAGGGACCCCTCTTCCAGGAGTGGACAGACGAAGCAATAGATACCGCATGTACAGATTAACAACACAATAATAATAACAGTAACAATAACAGTAACAATAAATGTATAACAAAGGCATGCCGATCCATCCAGTAGAGCGAGTCACCACCAGCCGATGAAGCACACAGGGGTCACCGATTGCCGAGGATCCACCACTCTGAGGACAGACCAGACAGTGCCTAAGTCATTCAGCTCAAAAAAGTTAAAGTCAAGGTTACTCTGGCAAAACCCCAAAACCACAGCAGAACCAAATGAGGCAGAACCAGCACTCCCCTAGTGGATGGTGAAACAGGACCACTGTACAGCTTGTGCTATCGCCAGCCATGAAAGCAGACAGAGGTAGCCGATTGCCGATGATCCACCACACAAAGGCCTGTGAGAGAGAACAGCAGAAGAAGGAAGAGAGACAGAGATAGCAGAGATAGCAGGGGCGAGAGTGGTGCTAGAGGGACCAGAATAGCAGAGAATTAATGGGAGGCAGGGGCCTAACTAAGAAATCCTATGACTCGTCGGCAGGACTAGGCTAAACCTAAACATTGAGACCGCCATCCCCGATATTACTTATATGTTAGGTCGAACAGATATGTTTTGAGTCTAGATTTAAAGACATTTACAGATTCAGACTGTCTAATATTTATAGGGAGGTTATTCCACAAGAAAGGGGCACGATAGGAGAAGGCCCTCTGGCCAGCTGACTTCTTTTTAACTCTAGGAACACACAAGAGACCAGTATTCTGAGAGTGGAGAGCCCTAGTCGGCGTATAAGGTTTAACAAGATCAGACAGATAGGTTGGTGCAAGCCCATTAAGGCTTTTGTATGTTAATAAGAGTACCTTAAAATCGGATCTAACATGAATCGGGAGCCAGTGTAATGCAGCCAAAACTGGGGTGATATGGTCAAATTTCCTAGTTTTAGTTAATATTCTTGCTGCTGTGTTCTGAACCATCTGAAGGCCCCTAGTTCTAGACCGAGGCAACCCTGATAACAGAACATTACAACAGAGGAGTTCTGTGCAGAGCTACCTCAGGTCTCCACGGAGACAAACTCACAACTCGACCGGCCGCTGGAGTTAGAGGAACTCCACACTGCCCTGCAGAACATGCAGGGACGACGATCTCCGGGTATCGATGGTCTGACGGTCGAGTTCTATACAGCCTTCTGGGACATTCTAGCACGTGATATGCTAGAAGTGTTTAACGATAGTCTGGCCTCAGGCTCTTTGCCACTGTCCTGCCGGAGGGCGGTCGTTGCCCTCCTGCCTAAAAAAGGCAATCTGCAGGACATCAAGAACTGGTGCCCTGTGTCACTGCTCTGCATCGATTACAAGATTCTGTCCAAGGCTTTGGCTACCAGGCTGAGGGAAGCTATGGAGCAGGTCATCCACCGGGATCAGACCTACTGTGTGCCCGGCAGGTCCATGGCAGACAATGTCTACCTAATTTGTGATGTTTTGGAGGTGTCCAGATCATTGGGTATAAACGCTGGTCTCATTTCATTAGATCAGGAAAAGGCATTTGACCGTGTTGAGCACAGCTTCCTCTGGACAACCATGGAGAGGTTTGGGTTCAGCACCGAGTTTATTGCCAAGATCAAGGTGTTGTACAGCGACATTGACAGTATTCTGAAGTTTATCGGCAGTTTGTGTGCTCCCTTCGGGGTGCACCGGGGGCATCTGGCAGGGCTGTGCCCTGTCTGGGATGCTCTATGCACTCTCTCTGGAACCCCTCCTCTGTAGAATCCGCAAAAGCATCAACGGTTTGATTTTACCTGGTGTTAGAGAGAGCATTCTTTTATCTGCCTATGCTGATGATGTTGTTGTTCTGATCAAAAACCAAAGGGATGTTGATGTTCTGGTGGGTTTGACAAACTCATTCAATGTTTTAACTGCTGCAAAAGTAAACTGGAGCCAAAGTGAAGCCCTTGCTGTTGGCGAGTGGCATGGCAACCTCCCGGTTCTTCCTCAAAACTTGTGTTGGAAGACTGATGGTCTCAAATATCCCGGTGTGTACCTGGGAAATGAGACAACAACCAGGAAGAACTGGGAGGCGTCATTGAAAAAATAGAAGGGAAACTTAGGAAATGGAAACGGTTGCTCCCCAGAATGTCGTACAGAGGTCGAGTTTTAGTGATAAACAACCTGGTGGCCTCACAGCTGTGGCACCGCTTGGCCTGTATGGACCCCCCATCAGGGTTTCTAGCCCAAATCCAGACCAAACTTGTTAACTTCTTCTGGGATGGGCTGCATTGGGTGCCTCAAGGAGTGTTGTTTTTATCAAGAGAGGAGGGGGGGCAGGGCCTCATCCACCTGGCTAGCAGAACAGCCACGTTCAGATTACAGTTCATCCAGCGGTTTCTGACCGGACCAGCGGATCTGACGTGGAGAGAGGTGGCCGGCTGCATATTCAGACGTGTGAGAACTTGGACCTGGATGCTGCTCTGTTTTTAATGGACTCTAAGCTTCTACAGTTGGAAGGTTTGCCTCCGTTTTATAGTGGTGTCTTTAAGTCATGGGCCCTTTTTAAAAAAACCTTTTAAAAAAAACCAGCCCAGGAAAAAGCTCTGACTCTGTTCTGGTTCCTGAAGGAACCAAGGAACCACTAGTGCATGGGGCCAGGCTGGATGTCTGCAGTGGAGCCAAACCTGGGCTGTCTGCAGCGCTTTGCAGAACCAGGACCAGGACCCTCCAGCAGCTGGTGGACAACGCCAGGCCTGCACTGGCGGATGCCCAGGCTGTGAGCTCCCTGATGAACATCCACCAGGGGGGCTCAGAGGGGGCTACAACTGTGGAGGCAAAGACTCTCCGGGAAGGAGAGAAGCCTCCTCCTGGACTATAGTACAGGGACTGTACCGGACAGCAAAGACCCTTTCCCTGAGGTCCACATCAGTCCCCTGTTTGGAGAACTGGAGGGTCCTCTCCTCGGAGATGAACGACAGATCAGCCTGCACACGGCCAACAAAAAATACTGTACAAACAATGTGTAAAAGTGATCAAGAAAAACCTGTGTAACAGAGCCCCCACTACCTGGGCCAACAGGATGAGGGGAAGTGGACCTGACCCACAGTGGAGACTTCTGTACAAACCCCCCCTCAAGACAAAACCAGCCGACCTCCAGTGGAGGATTTTGCATGGTGCCATCGGTTCAATGCTTTATCTCTGTTTTTAACCCTGCGGTGTCCAGCCAGTGTCCCTCCTGTCCTCTTCAGGAGACAGTCTTTCATGCTTTCAGTGGGTGTGGGAGACTTCAGTGCTCTTCACTCTTCTGACGAATGGTTTTAATTTGTTCAGTGAACATTTTAGTATCAGGAAATTCATCTACGGTGCTGGGTACAATAGATGGAATCAGAGAAAGTGGCAGCTTTTACATTTTATCTCTGGAGAGGCAAAACTCACAATTTCTGTGACCAGGAAGAGGAGAACTGAAAACAATACTGTTCCAGAAGCAGCTACTGTTTTCTGCTGTAACATCAGATGTTGCTTAAAACTAGAATTTGGTTTCTATAAATTGACAAAAGACCTGAATAACTTTAGGAACATCTGGTGTCACAAAAATGTCCTATGGACTTTAGTTGATGATTTTGCAAACTTCCTGCACTAATTTTTAAACTGTATTTCCCTTTGTTTCTTGGTGTTTAATGTTTTTGAGTGTTTAGTGTTTTTGTAGTTTCATCTAATGAAAAATTGTAAAATGTTCTAAATGTTCTAAATGTTCTAAATGTTCTAAATGTTCTAAACGTTCTAAATGTTCTAAATGTTCTAAATGTTCTAAATGTTAAATGTGATTGAAGTTTTTTTGAAAAATATCTTCTTCTGAGACACTTTAGTGCTTCATCTAATGTAAAATTGCAAAATGTTTGAATGAGATTAAAGTGTTTTTGCAAAAAAAAAAAAAAATCACACCTGAAGTCTTCTCCTCACACCTGCAGTCTTTTCCTCAAACCTGAAGTCTTCTCCTCAAACCTGAAGTCTTCTCATCACAGGTGAAGCTCAGAGCTGTGAAGCTGCTGTCAGAAACTTTTGTGGTGGCTTTGCCCCCCCCCACTCTCCCCCCAGGGCCTTGTGATGATGACGGATGCTGGAGTCACTCACACTTTGACCTTCTCTGTAGGAGAGAGCTCCAGGTGTGATGATGGTCGGTCTGTTTCATTAATGACGTTTCCTTGCTGTTCAGATAATGCTCACCAGTTTGACACCAGTTTGATACCAGTTTGACACCAGTTTGATACCAGTTTGATACCAGTTTGATACCAGTTTGATACCAGTTTGACACCAGTTTGATACCAGTTTGATACCAGTTTGACACCAGTTTGATACCAGTTTGACACCAGTTTGATACCAGTTTGACACCAGTTTGATACCAGTTTGATACCAGTTTGACACCATATTGATACCAGTTTGATACCAGTTTGACACCAGTTTGATACCAGTTTGATACCAGTTTGACACCAGTTTGATACCAGTTTGACACCAGTTTGATACCAGTTTGACACCAGTTTGACACCAGTTTGATACCAGTTTGACACCAGTTTGATACCAGTTTGATACCAGTTTGATACCAGTTTGATACCAGTTTGACACCAGTTTGATACCAGTTTGATACCAGTTTGACACCAGTTTGATACCAGTTTGACACCAGTTTGATACCAGTTTGACACCAGTTTGATACCAGTTTGATACCAGTTTGACACCATATTGATACCAGTTTGATACCAGTTTGACACCAGTTTGATACCAGTTTGATACCAGTTTGACACCAGTTTGATACCAGTTTGACACCAGTTTGATACCAGTTTGACACCAGTTTGATACCAGTTTGATACCAGTTTGACACCAGTTTGATACCAGTTTGATACCAGTTTGATACCAGTTTGACACCAGTTTGACACCAGTTTGATACCAGTTTGACACCAGTTTGATACCAGTTTGATACCAGTTTGACACCAGTTTGATACCAGTTTGATACCAGTTTGATACCAGTTTGATACCAGTTTGATACCAGTTTGACACCAGTTTGATACCAGTTTGACACCAGTTTGATACCAGTTTGACACCAGTTTGATACCAGTTTGATACCAGTTTGACACCAGTTTGATACCAGTTTGATACCAGTTTGATACCAGTTTGACACCAGTTTGATACCAGTTTGACACCAGTTTGACACCAGTTTGATACCAGTTTGATACCAGTTTGATACCAGTTTGATACCAGTTTGATACCAGTTTGATACCAGTTTGATACCAGTGTGTTCCAACACTGCTGTTATCAGATGCCGGGGGGGGGATGTGGGTAATTCAGAGACGTTGGGACACCTGATGGAGTTGGCAGTACCAACTTTGGGGGTTTGATCAACCTCCTCTGCTGCAGAAGCGTTTTAAGTTGTTAACCATTTCCTGTTCATGTTTTTGTATAAACCTGAAATTACGTTATTTTATTTTTCTTTAAATTGCTCCATTAGTTCACCACTTACCTTTGTTCCATTCAAGCTGTTAATGGACTTCTCCAAAGAAACACCCGGACGTGGGACAGTGGGAGGTGTCAGCTCACCTCCGGAGCACTGCCGAGGCGCCCTTGAGCAAGGCGCCGTCCCCATCACAAACTGCTCTTTTGGGCGCACCATAAAGGAGCTGCCCGCCACTTTACCTCCCCCTGCATGCGTACAGGCCTCCTGCATGCGTACAGGCCTCCTGCATGCGTACAGGCCTCCTGCATGCGTACAGGCCTCCTGCATGCGTACAGGCCTATACACACTAACATGCATGCGTGTGATTGACTAACATACTAGAGTGTGCAATCATAATTCCCTTCGGGGATTATAACAGTGTATACAAAAAAGACCAGAAAAAAAACAAAAACATACAGTATACCAAACTGGAAGCAGCTGGATAGTACAGTGGTTAAGTCAACTGACTTGAATGCAGGAGGTTGTGGGTTCGAATCCTGGTCGGGACAAACACTATCCAGTCAACGTGAAATGCGGAAAGGGGCGTGGTCTGGAATGCAGGAGGGCGTGGTCTGGAATGCAGGAGGGCGTGGGCGTGGCTTCGAACCCCAGACATGGCGGGCACTATCCAGTGAGGGTCCTTAGGCAAGACCCTTAATGCTATACGAGCCTACCTCAAACATGAGTGAACACAATAATGACAGAGTCATACCGGCTCGGACGTCGCCCGGGTTAACAAGGTCCGCGTCAGATGCTAGGGAACCAGGGCAATCTGATGAGAAATGGGCTACTGGAACAAGACACACATGGACAAGGGCGGAGAATACGGAGTTGTTGGAATGCTACTACACAGGTAATCCCAGAGAGAGGGGATATATGTGGCGGATGTGGGACCAATGGATGCTTCGAAACCCACAATCAAGGCTAACAAAGAAACAGCTGTTAGCCCAGTGTTCCAACATCCGTAACCGAAAACTGCTGTCACAACTAGAGATCGATGAAATACAACAACAATGCTACGGCAAGGGGGAGCCAGGACGCCAGGTCAGCGGGGGGATATCACCCCCCCCACAATCCGTGATTGGGTACCAAGCCCCAAGAGACATAGACAGCCTCAATACAAGAGCTGCTGACCTGCGAAGGAAGATCGTGACCCAAATGGAAACCTGGAGCCTCCGTCAAATACCGAAGCTAAGTTGTCAAGTACCTTCAGAAGATCTGCTAGAAGATGTGAATGCTGCAATAAGAACCATCCCCACAGGGAACATAACTGAGACCAACAAGCTGATCCACAGTACAGCAACAGTAATCCTCGAGATGCTGGGATACAAGATCAACACAGGGCATAACAAACAATACCCTCCATGGAAGAGACGGTTAGAGGCCAAGATAAAGGCGACACGGAGAGAAGTCAGCCAGCTAGCCGAGCTACAGAAGGGGAACATGGTGAATAAAGGGGCACCCAGGAAATACAGCAAGCTCTCCATACCTGAAGCACTCGAAACTGCCAAACAGAGACTAACAGCTCTGGCTACCCGACTGAAGCGATACACCAAGGAGATTGAGGCCAGGAGAATAAACAAGACCTTCTCCACTCAACCAGCAAAGGTGTACTCTCAGTGGCAGGGAAATAGCATCCGGCCAGACCCACCAAGAGCTGAGGTGGAGAAATACTGGAAGGGCATATGGGAAAGAGTAGCATCACACAACACCGATGCCCAGTGGCTAGTGGACCTAAGGACTGACCACAGCTGCCTCCCAGAACAAGAACCAGTAACCATCTCAATGGCAGACATCCAAGAAAGAGTGTCAAAGATGAAGAGTTGGTCAGCACCGGGCCCCGATATGATCCATACATACTGGCTAAAGAAGCTGACAGCACTCCACGAGCGTCTAGCAGCACAGATGAACCAGCTGCTAAGGGATGGGACGCACCCAGAATGGTTGACTGAAGGCAGGACAGTCCTGATCATGAAAGACCCACAGAAGGAATCTACCCCATCCAACTACCGGCCAATAACCTGTCTCAGTACAACATGGAAGCTCCTGTCAGGCATCATGGCCGCTAAGATGAGTAGGCACATGGATCAATACATGAGTGGGACACAGAAAGGAGTTGGTAGTAACACCAGGGGAGCCAAGCACCAGCTACTGGTGGACAGAGCAGTACACAGAGACTGTAAGAATAGGCAGACCAACTTGTGCACCGCCTGGATTGACTACCAGAAAGCCTACGACTCAATGCCACACACGTGGATACTGGAATGTCTGGAACTGTACAAGATCAACAGGACACTAAGAGCCTTCATCAAGAACTCAATGGGGAAGTGGAAGACAACCCTGGAGACTAACTCCAAGCCAATTGCCCAAGTTAACATCAAGTGCGGCATATACCAAGGGGATGCACTATCACCACTGCTGTTCTGCATAGGCCTGAACCCCCTCAGTCACATCATCACAAAGAGTGGCTACGGATACCAATTCCGAAGCGGGACAACAATCAGCCATCTCCTCTACATGGAGGACATCAAGCTGTATGCCAGGAATGAGCGAGAAATTGACTCACTGATCCACACCACCAGGATCTACAGCGACGACATAGGGATGTCATTCGGATTAGACAAATGTGGCCGGATGGTATCAAGAAGAGGCAAGATGATCAGAACTGAAGGGGTCAACCTACCAGGGGGCAGGATAGAAGACATCAAGGACAGCTACAAATACCTTGGAATCCCACAGGCTAATGGCAACCATGAGGAGGCCGCAAGGAAGTCATCCACAGCCAAATACCTACAGAGAGTAAGGCAAGTCCTGAGAAGTCAGCTGAATGGCAAGAACAAGGTCCGAGCCATCAACATGTATGCACTGCCGGTCATCAGATACCCCGCTGGGATCATAAGCTGGCCAAAGGAGGAGATAGAAGCCACAGATATCAATACTAGAAAGCTCCTCACCATGCATGGAGGGTTTCACCCCAAGTCCAGCATCCTGAGGCTGTACACTAAGCGGAAAGAGGGAGGCCGAGGACTAGTGAGCATCAGGGCCACTGTCCAGGATGAGACATCAAAAATCCAAGAGTACATCAGGAAGATGGCCCCAACAGATGAACTGCTCAGTGAATGCCTTAGACAGCAGAAACCTGAGGAGGAAGAGGAGGAGGAGGAGACAACATGGAGGGACAAGCCCCTACATGGCATGTACCACCGTCAGATAGAGGAAGTGGCTGATATCAAGAAGACCTACCAATGGCTGAATAAAGCTGGACTAACAGACAGCACAGAGGCACTGATCATGGCAGCACAAGAACAGGCCCTAAGTACAAGGGCAATAGAGGCCAATATCTACCACAGTAGATCTGACCCAAGGTGCAGGCTATGTAAAGAAGCCCCAGAGTCAGTCCAGCATGTGGTAGCAGGGTGTAAGATGCTCGCCAGCTCAGCATACATGGAAAGGCACAACCAAGTAGCTGTGATAGTGTACAGGAACATCTGTACCCGGTATGGACTAGAAGTACCCAAATCCCAATGGGACACACCACCGAAGGTGGTTGAGAACGGCAAGGCTAAGATCCTGTGGGACTTCAGCTTCCAGACCGACAAACAGCTACTGGCTAACAAACCGGACATAGTGGTGATGGACAAAGAGCAGAAGAGAGCAGTGGTGATAGATGTGGAGATTCCAGCTGACGCCAACATCAGGAAGAAGGAACACGAAAAGATTGAGAAATATCAAGGGTTGAAAGAACAGCTGGAACAGATGTGGAAGGTTAAGGTTAATGTGGTCCCCGTGGTAGTAGGAGCACTTGGGGCAGTGACCCCCAAACTGGAAGAGTGGCTCCAGCAGATTCCTGGAACAACATCTGAAGCCTCAGTCCAGAAGAGCGCAGTCCTAGGAACAGCTAAAATACTGCGCAGAACCCTCAGACTCCCAGGCCTCTGGTAGAGGACCCGAGCTTGAGGACGACACACAGATACCACCTCACAAGGGTGAGAGGGACATTTTTTTTTATTTTTTTAATATATATATATATATATAATGTCCCTCTCACCCTTGTGGGGTGGTATCTGTGTGTCATCCTCAAGCTCAGGTCCTCTACCACAGCGGTCCCCAACCTTTTTATCTCCACGGACCGGTTTCATCTCAGACAGTATTTAACGGACCGGTCTTCATTTGCTCGATAATCGTTAATGACTCCAGGACAGCTGTAGTCTAATTATACATCATCAGTGGTTTTATGTAAAATGTAGACATCAACAGACAATAAACAAACATTTTTTCATAAATTGATAATCAACATCTCTATTTCGTCTCTGTAAACGAAATAATTATAAGAAATAATTACATTAAAAACGCGATTCAACTGACTGCACTGATGAGGTTTATTTTGAAATTTCACTATTTACAACCAGTTCATTCAACGCAGGAGAAATATTGATCATTTCCAACAGAAAGGTGAACAAGTCAATCAAATAATAGTAATTATAATAATGAGAATTAGTGGATGGGGACCGCTGGTCTAGGGGTAACGGAGACAATGACCCCTGAGGTGTGTTCCATAGGTCTGCTCTACTCCAGTTTGGTTTGGTTTTCGGTCACAGCAGAAAATCGCTTCACAAAGACAGGAGGTTGGAATGGAAGCAGGGTTTTCCATCCTTTTTGGGCGATCTCAGGATAATCTGCCTGGACTTTAATCCAGAACACTGGTGCGTTTATGGGCGCTTCATTGTGTGTGTGTTGATAACCTGTCACGTGACCAAGACCCGTCAAGAGGGACAGACGCATGAATTAGTCAGCGGGTCATTCCACACAGACGTCACTTTTCAAATTTAACGTCTTTCAGACTCCGAAATAAATAAAACGGAAGTAATGTAAATAATTTTTTTTTTCTGAGCGGCCCGGTACCAAATGACCCATGGACCGGTACCAGTCTGCAGCCAGGGGTTGGGGACCACTGCTCTACCAGACCCCTGGGAGTCTGAGGGTTCTGTCAGTATCTTAGCTGTTCCTAGGACTGCGCTCTTCTGGACTGAGGCTTCAGATGTTGTTCCAGGAATCTGCTGGAGCCACTCTTCCAGTTTGGGGGTCACTGCCCCAAGTGCTCCTACTACCACGGGAACCACATTAACCTTGACCTTCCACATCTGTTCCAGCTGTTCTTTCAACCCTTGATATTTCTCAATCTTTTCGTGTTCCTTCTTCCTGATGTTGGCGTCAGCTGGAATCTCCACATCTATCACCACTGCTCTCTTCTGCTCTTTGTCCATCACCACTATGTCCGGTTTGTTAGCCAGCAGCTGTTTGTCGGTCTGGAAGCTGAAGTCCCACAGGATCTTAGCCTTGCCATTCTCAACCACCTTCGGTGGTATGTCCCATTGGGATTTGGGTACTTCTAGTCCATACCGGGTACAGATGTTCCTGTACACTATCACAGCTACTTGGTTGTGCCTTTCCATGTATGCTGAGCTGGCGAGCATCTTACACCCTGCTACCACATGCTGGACTGACTCTGGGGCTTCTTTACATAGCCTGCACCTTGGGTCAGATCTACTGTGGTAGATATTAGCCTCTATTGCCCTTGTACTTAGGGCCTGTTCTTGTGCTGCCATGATCAGTGCCTCTGTGCTGTCTGTCAGTCCAGCTTCATTCAGCCATTGGTAGGTCTTCTTGATATCAGCCACTTCTTCTATCTGACGGTGGTACATGCCGTGTAGGGGCTTGTCCCTCCATGTTGTCTCCTCCTCCTCCTCCTCCTCCTCCTCCTCTTCAGGTTTCTGCTGTCTAAGGCATTCACTGAGCAGTTCATCTGTTGGGGCCATCTTCCTGATGTACTCTTGGATTTTTGATGTCTCATCCTGGACAGTGGCCCTGATGCTCACTAGTCCTCGGCCTCCCTCTTTCCGCTTAGTGTACAGCCTCAGGATGCTGGACTTGTGGTGAAATATATATATATATATATATATATATATATATATATATATATATATATATATATATATAATATATATGTGACTGCCTACCAAAAATCTGCGATGAGGTGAAGTCGCAAATTCACAAGGGTACACTGTATTATAATATAATATAATATAATATAACATAATACATAATATAATTTATGTAATATGATATATAGTTTAAGTAAATAATATAAATGATAAATATTTAATGATGCAAAATATCTTTCCATGTATGACCATTTCACTCATGTTGTAATTAAATGTACACGTGGTGATACTACTGGACAAACAGAGAACATGTGGAGGAATAAATGTTCATGATCACTTTTTGACACGATTTTATGACATTATGTGTTTATTTCTTGACTATTAATTCATTATCAGTACGTTTCTATAGTGATGATAAATACAGTTAGTTCATACATGGATACAGGCAGTGAGTATTTCTTGGTCCAGGAACTTCAGTTGGGGATATTAATGTTATTATGTTGGATTACAAATATTCAGTAAAAATAAATGGAATGACGAACGAAACAGCAGCTCGAACAATTAAAGGTTAAAAATCCCAAACAGCGTTTAGGACTCGACTACAAAAGATAACCAAGTACGTTTGATTCCAGGTGAGAATATTATCATTAGTTCTGATTTCCTGTATTTAAAGAACAAACGTGATAATTCGGCACTTGAGTGTTGAAAATTGGAAGGAAACTGAACGGCTGAGCAGCAGCGTCTGTCGTTTAGTGTTTAAGATGGATCTCCTGTTTCATGATGCGTTCAGGTTCACCCGCCCTGTGACATCACATCGGCCGCCCGTGACATCACAGCTGCCCCCCGTGACATCACAGCCGCCCCCTGTCACATCATGTACAGCTAACATGAACGCTACTGATCTGAGTAAGGCATTAGCATGATGCTACGTTAACACATTTAAAAGCACCAGTTTTTAGCAGTTTAAAGGCTAAGAGAGAAAGTTTACACCACAACCTGAACCAACCAATCAGGAGCAAAGAGGAGGATGTGAGGGGGGAGGAGGCTGGAAGGGGGGGCGTCTAGTGGAGGATCTCCATCAGGAGGCGTTTAAAGTCCCCCCCACAGTCGGCGTCCAGAGCGTCTTTCAGAGTGACGTCATATTTCTCCAGGTAGAAGTCCTTCACCGTCTCCAGGTCCACCTGGGGGGGCAGGAGACGCAGGAGAGGGGCATTCAGTGACAGATGTAGCCCCGCACTCTGTTAGCGGCCTACAACCTTGTCTCAGAGCGACCTACACCCTTGTCTCAGAGCGGCCTACACACTTGCCACAGAGCGGCCTACACCCTTACCTCGGAGCGGCCTAAATCGTTGTCCCAGAGCGGTCTACATACTTGTCTCAGAGCGGCCTACTCCTTTGTCTCGGAGCGGCCTACACACTTGCCTCGGGGCAGCCTACATCCTTGTCTCGGAGCGGCCTACACACTTGTCTCAGAGCGGCCTACACCCTTGTCTCAGAGTGGCCTACACACTTGTCTCGTCTCGGAGCGGCCTACAAACTTGTGTCAGAGCTGCTTACACCCTTGTCTCGGAGCGGCCTACAAACTTGTGTCAGAGCGGCCTACACACTTGTCTCAGAGTGGCCTACACCCTTGTCTCAGAGCGGCCTACACACTTGCCTCGGAGCGGCCTACTCCTTTGTCTCAGAGCGGCCTACACCCTTGTCTCAGAGCGGCCTACACACTTGTCTCAGAGCGGCCTACTCCTTTGTCTCAGAGCGGCCTACACCCTTGTCTCAGAGCTGCTTACACCCTTGTCTCAGAGCTGCTTACACCCTTGTCTCAGAGCGGCCTACACCCTTGTCTCAGAGCGTCCTACACACTTGCCTCGGAGCGGCCTACTCCTTTGTCTCAGAGCGACCTACACCCTTGTCTCAGAGCGGCCTACACACTTGCCTCAGAGCGGCCTACACCCTTACCTTGGAGCGGCCTAAATCGTTGTCCCAGAGCGGTCTACATACTTGTCTCAGAGCGGCCTACTCCTTTGTCTCGGAGCGGCCTACACACTTGCCTCGGGGCAGCCTACATCCTTGTCTCGGAGCGGCCTACACACTTGTCTCAGAGCGGCCTACACCCTTGTCTCAGAGTGGCCTACACACTTGTCTCGTCTCGGAGCGGCCTACAAACTTGTGTCAGAGCTGCTTACACCCTTGTCTCGGAGCGGCCTACAAACTTGTGTCAGAGCGGCCTACACACTTGTCTCAGAGTGGCCTACACCCTTGTCTCAGAGCGGCCTACACCCTTGTCTCAGAGCGGCCTACACACTTGCCACGGAGCGGCCTACTCCTTTGTCTCAGAGCGGCCTACACCCTTGTCTCAGAGCGGCCTACTCCTTTGTCTCAGAGCGACCTACACCCTTGTCTCAGAGCTGCTTACACCCTTGTCTCAGAGCGGCCTACACCCTTGTCTCAGAGCGGCCTACACACTTGTCTCAGAGCGGCCTACACACTTGTCTCAGAGCGGCCTACACCCTTGTCTCAGAGCGGCCTACTCCTTTGTCTCAGAGCGGCCTACACACTTGTCTCAGAGCGGCCTACACCCTTGTCTCAGAGCGGCCTACTCCTTTGTCTCAGAGCGGCCTACACACTTGTCTCAGAGCGGCCTACACCCTTGTCTCAGAGCGGCCTACTCCTTTGTCTCAGAGCGGCCTACACACTTGTCTCAGAGCGGCCTACACCCTTGTCTCAGAGCGGTCTACATACTTGTCTCAGAGCGGCCTACTCCTTTGTCTCGGAGCGGCCTACACACTTGCCTCGGGGCAGCCTACATCCTTGTCTCGGAGCGGCCTACACACTTGTCTCAGAGCGGCCTACACCCTTGTCTCAGAGTGGCCTACACACTTGTCTCGTCTCGGAGCGGCCTACAAACTTGTGTCAGAGCTGCTTACACCCTTGTCTCGGAGCGGCCTACAAACTTGTGTCAGAGCGGCCTACACACTTGTCTCAGAGTGGCCTACACCCTTGTCTCAGAGCGGCCTACACCCTTGTCTCAGAGCGGCCTACACACTTGCCTCGGAGCGGCCTACTCCTTTGTCTCAGAGCGGCCTACACCCTTGTCTCAGAGCGGCCTACACACTTGTCTCAGAGCGGCCTACTCCTTTGTCTCAGAGCGGCCTACACCCTTGTCTCAGAGCTGCTTACACCCTTGTCTCAGAGCGGCCTACACCCTTGTCTCAGAGCGGCCTACACACTTGTCTCAGAGCGGCCTACACACTTGTCTCAGAGCGGCCTACACACTTGCCTCGGAGCGGCCTACACACTTGTCTCAGAGCGGCCTACACCCTTGTCTCAGAGCGGCCTACTCCTTTGTCTCAGAGCGGCCTACACACTTGTCTCAGAGCGGCCTACACACTTGTCTCAGAGCGGCCTACACCCTTGTCTCAGAGCGGCCTACTCCTTTGTCTCAGAGCGGCCTACACACTTGCCTCGGAGCGGCCTACGATGATGCGGATGAGCGTATCCTCGTCAGTCCCCGCCCCCTTCATGGCGGCGTTCAGGCGTCGGGCGAAATAGAGCTGCGGGTTCTTTGCACACCTGACTGTGACACAGGGAGGCGGAGCGTTATTACAACAGGCCCCACCTTAGGCCACGCCCACCTCTAAGGAGCCACACCCACCCAGCGTCACGTAGCAGTCCTTCAGCGTCCCCCCCGCCTCCGCGGCGATGCTGTCCAGGATTTCGGTTCCTGAAAGCTGCAGAAGAAAAGTGCGTGAGAACTGCATGGGCGGAGCACGTGGGCGGAGCACGTGGGCGGAGCACGTGGGCGGAGCACGTGGGCGGGCCCCACGGAGCACGTTGGCGGGTCCTCACCGACTCGTAGGCCTTGAAGGTGGCCTGCAGCTGCAGGTAATTCCTGTGGGTCAGGATATGGCTGAAGGTCGACTCGTCCGTCCCAAACCGGCCCTCCCCCGCCTGCGAGCAGGAAACAGGAAACAGGAAACAGGAAACAGGAAACAGGAAACAGGAACCAGGAAACAGGAAGCATCAACAGTTCACACACTTCGGATTTTTATAAATGAATATTTTGTGTTGTTTGAAACAAACAAACAGAAAAATAAACAAAGGTGGGCGTGTCCATTTTGGTGGGGAGAAGGGGTGTGGCCATGCAGACCAGGTGAGAGATCAGGAACAGGTGTGTGGTTGGGCATGGCAGAGGGGAGGGGGAGGGGCACAGAAATGTTTTATTCTGTTATTGGTCAAATATTAACATGACATGATGTCCTTTGCTCCGCCTCCACAGACAGACAGGCAGACAGACAGGCAGGCAGACAGACAGGCAGGCAGACAGACAGGCAGACAGACAGACAGACAGGCAGACAGACAGACAGGCAGACAGACAGGCAGACAGACAGACAGACAGACAGACAGGCAGGCAGGCAGACAGACAGACAGGCAGACAGACAGACAGGCAGACAGACAGGCAGACAGACAGACAGACAGGCAGACAGACAGACAGACAGGCAGACAGACAGACAGACAGGCAGACAGACAGGCAGGCAGACAGACAGACAGACAGGCAGACAGACAGACAGACAGACAGACAGGTATCTGACCTCAAACAGAGACGTTGCGTCCATCTCAGCCAGACCTTCGTCCACCTCGTAGCCCTCGTCTCTGCTGGCCTGGGGAGGACAAATGGAGGGGGGGTCAGGGTTTGGAGGAGGAGGGGGCAGCTGGGGGGGCAGTAGGGTTTGGAGGAGGGGGGGGGTGGCTAGGGGGTGCCAGTAGGGTCTGGAGGACGGCTCAGACACACGGGTCGTTGCAGAACACATGGAGCTGTCCAGATGTCCGGCGCTGGGGGGGACAAAGCCTTACTTTGGTGGGGAAGGAAAAGAGAGAAGGGAGGGGGGATGGGGGGGGTGGGGTGGGGGTGGGGGGGCTGCTGGACGAAGTCCAGACAGTTTCTCAGTGGGCGACCAGTTCAGCAGGTCGTCTGCTGTACTGGTTGGAACCGCTAACGGTTCCTACCTGCTATCGCTAACGGTTCCTACCTGCTACCGCTAACGGTTCCTACCTGCTACCGCTAACGGTTCCTACCTGCTAACACTACCGCTAATGGTTCCTACCTGCTACTGCTAACGGTTCCTACCTGCTACCGCTAACGGTTCCTACCTGCTACCGCTAACGGTTGCTACCTGCTAACACTACCGCTAACGGTTGCTACCTGCTAACACTACCGCTAACGGTTGCTACCTGCTAACACTACCGCTAACGGTTGCTACCTGCTAACACTACCGCTAACGGTTGCTACCTGCTAACACTACCGCTAACGGTTGCTACCTGCTAACACTAACGCTAACGGTTGCTACCTGCTAACACTAACGCTAACGGTTGCTACCTGCTAACACTACCGCTAACGGTTGCTACCTGCTAACACTACCGCTAACGGTTGCTACCTGCTAACACTAACGCTAACGGTTGCTACCTGCTAACACTACCGCTAACGGTTGCTACCTGCTAACACTACCGCTAACGGTTGCTACCTGCTAACACTAACGCTAACGGTTGCTACCTGCTAACACTACCGCTAACGGTTGCTACCTGCTAAAACTACCGCTAACGGTTGCTACCTGCTAACACTAACGCTAACGGTTGCTACCTGCTAACACTACCGCTAACGGTTGCTACCTGCTAACACTAACGCTAACGGTTGCTACCTGCTAACACTAACGCTAACGGTTGCTACCTGCTAACACTACCGCTAACGGTTGCTACCTGCTAACACTAACGCTAACGGTTGCTACCTGCTAACACTAACGCTAACGGTTGCTACCTGCTAACACTACCGCTAACGGTTGCTACCTGCTAACACTAACGCTAACGGTTGCTACCTGCTAACACTACCGCTAACGGTTGCTACCTGCTAACACTAACGCTAACGGTTGCTACCTGCTAACACTAACGCTAACGGTTGCTACCTGCAGCAGGGACATCAGCAGGTTCCTCACGTCTCCACTGGTGTCATCCTCAAGGTCCGCCTCCAGGTCTCGCTCGTGCACTGAGGACAGAGAGCAGGTGTCACCAGCCCCGCCCACTCACGCTCAACACCAGCCCCGCCCACTCACGCTCAACACCAGCCCCACCCACTCACGCTCCACAGGAACTCACCCTGGACGTACGCCTCCTTGTAGTTCAGGATGTCCTGCAAGACAAAGGGACAACATGTTCTGTGAGGGTCCAGGACCCCCATCTGGACTCCAGGACCCCCATCTGGACTCCAGGACCCCCATCTGGACTCCAGGACCCCCATCTGGACTCCAGGACCCCCATCTGGACTCCAGGACCCCCCCCGTATGGGCTCCAGCAGCTTCTGTTCGGCCCCCCCACCGTCAGGTTCTGCTGAAGTCACCACAGAGCGACGACCCCATTCTGGCCCCGCCTCAGACGCTGCCTCCTGATTGGTGGGTGGACCCACCTGGTTGCTGGCGGTGCACAGGATCTCCACCAGCACGGCCTCGTCTGTCCCCGCCCCCTTCATGGCCTTCCTCAGCTCCTTGGCGAAGTAGACGTGGGGGGGGTCCAGCATGGCGATGATGGCGTTCTCGAAGCTGCCGGTCAGCTCCTTCTTCAGGACCTCCTCCAACTCCTGGGGGGCAGGGCACAGCTCAGGGAACAGGGTGGCTGTGGGCGTGGCTGTGGGCGTGGCTGTGGGTGTCTGTGGGCGTGTCTGCTTGGTGTTTCTGTGGCTGTGGGCGTGTCTGTGGGCGTGTCTGTGGGCGTGGACTCACGTCGTCGTATTTTTCGAAGTAGGCCTGTTTGATCTCCAGGCGCTGAGCTGCAGAACGATTGGCCAGGATCTGAATGATGGCATCCTCGTCTGTGCCTGGGGGAGCACAGTGACATCATCAGTGACATCATCACCCTGAACCCCCCATCTAGAACCCCCCCCCAACACTCACCCAGACCTTTGCAGGCCTTCCTGATGGCTTTGATGTCAGCGGTAACGTCAAACTCCTCGTAGGGGACGATGGTGGGCTGGACACACACACACACACACACAGACAAACACACACACACACAGACACACACACACACACACACACACACACACACACAGACACACACACACACAGACACACACACACACACACACACACACACACACACACACACACAGGAAGAGGCTGCTGCCTGGTCATTTCGCTGTGTCATGAGGGGGGGGGGTAGTGCAGTCCCCCCCCCTCGCCCACCCTCCTCTTAAAACAATGCGGTCTTATTGATCAGCGTTTATGACAAATTCCTGCCCCCCCCCGCTGACTCCCGCCCCGCCCCACCGTCCAAAATGAACTGCGTCACTTTTATTTTACCTCCAGAGGAGTTTGTTTGTTTGTTTGTTTGTTTGTTTTTGTTTGTTTTTCCATCTCTGAACGGAGGATCAACCTCTGACGCGTTCATCTGTTAACCCGATCCAACCCGAACCTACTAACCCTACTAACCCACTAACCCTAACCTACTAACCCACTAACCCAACACTACTAACCCACCCTAACTCACTAACCCTAACCCACTAACCCTAACCCACTAACCCTAACCTACTAACCCACTAATCCTACACTACTAACCCACCCTAACTCACTAACCCTAACTCACTAACCCTAACCCACTAACCCTAACCTACTAACCCACTAACCCAACACTACTAACCCACCCTAACCCACTAACCCTAACCTACTAACCCTAACCTACTAACCCACTAACCCAACACTACTAACCCACCCTAACTCACTAACCCTAACCCACTAACCCTAACCCACTAACCCTAACCTACTAACCCACTAACCCAACACTACTAACCCACCCTAACTCACTAACCCTAACTCACTAACCCTAACCTACTAACCCTAACCTACTAACCCACCCCTAACCAGTAACTCTACCCTTCTCCCGAGGTGACCGACGCTGAACCGACCTTCTAATAAATTCTGATAATTAAATCATGACGACAGAACTGGTGTGGGTTCCGGTTCCGGTACCGGTACCGGGACCGGGACCGGGTCTGACCTGGACGTTGCCCATGATGCTCAGCGGCTCGGTGCGGATGGAGAGGAGCTGGGATGAAGCGCTGCTCAGCTGCTCGGACGCCCTGCAGACCGGATCTGCCGGTCCCGCAGCGGCGCAGCCCTGTCCGGTGCTGCAGGGTGACGTCACAGCCGCTGATGACGCGCCTTTATTGACTGGATCACAACCACTAACTAGACGTTGGACCAGTTCTACTAGTTCTACACACATAATCAAGTACATTTATCAAATTGTCTAATACGAAACCCGACGTGTCACGTGACCCTTCTTCGTGCCTACAACCGGAAGTCCTTCATACAGATTAAACACGTGCTACAGTCCTAATAATTAAAGATAAATGTTTAAATGTCATTCTACTGGTTGACAGTTTATTCAGGACCTTAATTTCTATTTCAGTGGCAGAAGATCTTTTAATCCGACAGAAGTGACCAAACCACCATTTACACACCAACAGGTAGAAGGACAGGGTGACAGTTCTCCTGAGAACAGCAGTAAAACCAGCAAAACATACAAAATAGTCTGAAGGCAAATGTTATTGAGGATTAATGACGATAATTCTTCTTTGTGATCTTTGTTTGGTAATTTGTTTGTTAGAATCTCATTAATGACAAATGGAAATAATTTTGAAGTAAAAAGTATTGTGGTATTAATTAGTACAGTTAAAGTGACGACACCGATAGGACGTAAAGGAACAGTCAGCAGTGACTCCTGTTGTCCACGTGGGGGCAGTACTGCACAGAACAGGCAAGTGTTTAAAGATTAACAGACAAAATATTTTGCTTTTTTAAAGACTGAAGCTTCATGATGAAATTATTTCAGTAATACTTAAAAAGTTGTTAAATATTTGGACTTTTAGAAAGGTGCTGCTGTCAGTGCAGGAATAAAACTGGGAATGGGAAACGCCCAGTGACACGCCGCGTAGTGGTGGCGAGTGTGACATCACAGCTCGTGTTCTCTGATATCACAACATACGATCAGTCCATGCAACACAACATGAATGTACGGCACAAAACAAGCACAACACGTGTGTCGGGCAATGAACAGCACTTCCTGTCCAACAGTCTGAGTCAGGCGGAGCGGAGGTCTGGTTCAACCTCCAAGAATGTGTGAGGAGCACAAACTACATCTGACACCTGTGTCACACCTGACACCTGTGTCACACCTGACACCTGTGTCACACCTGACACCTGTGTCACACCTGACACCTGTGTCACACCTGACACCTGTGTCACACCTGACACCTGTGTCACACCTGACACCTGTGTCACACCTGACACCTGTGTCACACCTGACACCTGTGTCACACCTGACACCTGTGTCACACCTGACACCTGTGTCACACCTGACACCTGTGTCACACCTGACACCTGTGTCACACCTGACAGCTGTGTCACACCTGACACCTGTGTCACACCTGACACCTGTGTCACACCTGACACCTGTGTCACACCTGACACCTGTGTCACACCTGACACCTGTGTCTGCAGGATGTCCGCTGGAATTTCCAGGAAACCATTTCAGGTGAGAGAAGGACAGGTTTGGTCACATGTCCCCCGTTCTATGCCCGTTAGTGCTCCAGAAACTCCTGGTGACTGTTAGCGCATCATTAGCCAAACGGCTAACGGGTCTGTGGTTGCAGGTGACACTGAAATGTAACATGAATCAATTTCTGCTAAGAAAGCGTGGTTCATGCTCTGACCCGGTCTAGTAACCCCACAAGTGGAACAGTGCAAAGTTTGAACATGTGCAGTAAAGGAGATGTCAAACGGGCAAATCAGTGACAGGAGCAGTGGATCGGGGCCATCGCCCGCCTCCCCAGGCAGAGGTCTGGTCGCCCGCCTCCCCAGGCAGAGGTCTGGTCACTGAAGGACGGTTTAGAGGTGAAGAATACTGCCTGACCCCAAACGGACTAAACGTCCATCCTCGTTACTCCAGTGAGGCGACGCTTCAGAGGGAACGACGTCCCCACGCAACAACGGCAAACGTTCCTCTGTCATACTTTGGTGCACGTCCACCAATAGACAGCTAGCGATTGGACGCTCCATTGTTGATCAATAAATCCAATCCACCCTGAACAATGAGTACTTTCACTAAAACATAGTGAACTTCCATCTGTTTCCCCGATCAAACGGATCAATTATTCCCTGAAGGGAACACACCCCATCGGATCGGGGCTCTGGTCTCGCCTCTCGGAGCTGATGACCCAGGGTGTGATCCTGACCCCTGCCGGTTGGCTGGACTTGATGAGCTCTTGGTGGCGGGGGCCCGTCCTGCCCTTTTTGGACCACAAGTGATGAAACACGGTGAACACAGAAACACGGAGAAGTGAAGGTGTGGTAAAAACCCCTGGACAGTGAACACGCAGAGGCGTGTTGGTCCACCCAACTGGACACCTTGACCCTTTGGTGGCCGAGCTTCGTCCCCCGTCATACCCGCCCCCCACCGCCCGGCTCTGGAAAGTCCCAGGGGCAAATGTCAGCCCCAACCACCGATTTGTGACATGGACTCAAACCGCTGTCCTTTTTCTTCTCGGGGGACTTTTTAGTCTGCACAGAGCTGGAAGCATCCGTCTCCCTGGAGACCTCCGTCCGTCTGGCCTCCATCGCCTCTGGGTCCCTGGTGGAGCTCCTCCGTCGCTCGGATACGGGGCCCCCGCACTCTGATGACTGGCTGACGCGTCTCCTCTCAGATGACGGCTTGCTGGAGGAGCTCCGCCTCTCCCTGCTCTTCTCCCTTCCTTTCTCCTTCTCAGATTTTTGATTGGTTGAGCTAGGGCCTTTCCGTTTCCTCTTGTTGGCGGCCGGACTGCTGCTGGTCTTCTCTTGCTTCGGCGAAGGTGGGCTGGGGTAGTCCCAGGGGCAGATCTCCACCATCAGTGACGGGGGCTGCAGGAGGCTCCCTGTGGATCTGGAGTGGTCGGAGTGGAGCCCCTTGGGTTTGCCATCAGTGGGCGTGACACTTTTCTTACGCCTGATCCTGTCTGGGGAGATGGAATGGGAGTCTTCCCCCAGCATGGGCTGCTCTTCAAACTCCCATGTACAGACGTCTGGCTTCAGAGGAAGAGGTGACCTGGGCGGTCGGGGTTTTCGCGCCTCCCTGGCTTCCTCTCGTTCTCCAGCTTTGTCTTTGGAGCGACGTCGGTTGGAAGGAGACTGTCCTGCTCTCTGCTTCTGGTGCGTCCGGCCACCTTTGGAGATCCCAGAGCTGCTGCTGCCTCTCCGACCAGAGGTGGTTTCTCCTGGAGCAATGGACACGTGTTTCTGGGTCTTTGCTTCAAAGGGAGTCTGAGGTTCTTCTAACTCCCAGGGACAAACCTCAGACAGGTCGTAGAGGTTCCTACCAGACTCGGAGCAAATGGACGGTTGGCTGCCGCTCACCTGTTAAGAGCATGCAAGGCAAAGCTTGGATCAATCAAATTGGATCAATCAACCATCACGGATCGAGATGCAATTTCCTCCGGGATTAATAAAGTATCTATCTATCTATCTATCTATCTATCTATCTATCTATCTATCTATCTATCTATCTATCTATCTATCTATCTATCTATCTATCTATCTATCTATCTATCTATCTATCTATCTATCTATCTATCTATCTATCTATCTATCTATCTATCTATCTATCTATTTGGACTTGCAATGGGAGTATGTCAGGAGTACCTGCTGCTTCATGATGCCCATCTTCATTGGTGTCTTGGAGTACTCCACCGACTGGCTGACGATCATCTTGGGAAAACATTCTGATGTTTCATCCACCTCCGACAGCATCTTCTCCTCCTGGCCCTTCAGACCTTTCCTACTCGCATCCTCCACGCTTTGCGTCTTATTGGCCAATCCTGGCATCTTCTCCTTGGCACTCGCAATGACACTCAGAGACTTCTGCATGATGGAGGTTCGCAGCTGGACCGGTTTCTTCTCATGTGTTAGGTTGTGGGCGCTGGCGGATTTCCAGAACAGTGGAACTGACTCTGTGGACTCGGCTGGTTCCAGTCTGGGTGGGGTCACGGCTGGCTCCAGGTGTTTCTTAGGATGTTTGCGGCCAATCAGGGACCCCAGAAGAGATCCTTCCCCGATACTCCCGACACCCCCAACTGGAGTCATTTTGTCTCCTCCAGTCAAGCCGGCCTGGCTCCCAGTTTCCTCATCCTGGTCACACACGTGGTCGAAGCTGAGGGACTTCTTCAAGCCCATGACCTTATTCTTCAGGGAGTCATCACGAGGTTTTCCTGTGATCAAAACAATACATTTGTACTGGAGTAGGGCTGTTCGTCTATATGCTTTCATCCAGGAAACATCTCTACAAGCATTGGACGGGTCCCTGTGAAGACCACGTCCTGGGTGCTCTCGTCTAATCTGTTAATCCATGACCAAACCTTTCAGAACATTTCAAATTAACGACCTTTACTCAGTGTTAATCCGCAGAAACAGCACGTTTTAGCGTCGTGCTAAGCTAAACGCAGCACGTAAGAGTTCCAAAAAATTATCTGTCGAAATAAAGTTTCTTTAATGTTCTGCTTCTCTTTCTCTTCAACTCGATCACATTTGAAGAACAGTGGAGGTAAAGAAGGTCTGGACCACAGCCAGAGCTGCACCATGTTTGAGGAGAACAACTGACCTAACTGCAGGTCTTCTTCGTTGGTCCTGGCCAGGAGAAACCATCTTACCGTGGTGACTGGCTTCCAGCGCGGCTCTCCTCAGGGTGCTGCGGTTGCTGCCGTGTTCGCTGCCATCTTCACGACTGCACTGCCGGTGGATGTGCATGGTCTCCGGGATCTCCGTGATCCGTTTCATCAGGGAGCGGCCCAGGCCTTTCTTTGAGTTGCGCTTCTTTTGAAGGTGGGGGTTGTTGGCCAGCATCTTCTTCCGTTTGTAGACCTCCAACTGGGCGTACAGCTTCTTCAGCTCATCCTGACAACAGGAGGTGGCTTATCAGCTGGATCTACACCGGACTAGTGCTTTAATCACGTAGTTAATACTGGTTACAGGTAAGTACGGGTGGGTACAGGTAGTTAATTCTAGTTACAGGTAGGTACGGGTAGGTACAGGTAGTTAATGCTAGTTACAGGTAGGTACACGTAGTTAATGCTAGTTATAGGTAGGTACGGGTAGGTACAGGTAGTTAATGCTAGTTACAGGTAGGTACGGGTAGGTACAGGTAGTTAATGCTAGTTACAGGTAGGTACGGGTAGCTATAGGTACATAATGCTAGTTACAGGTAGGTACTGGTAGCTACAGGTACATAATGCTAGTTACAGGTAGGTACGGGTAGCTAAAGGTACATAATGCTTGTTACAGGTAGGTACGGGTAGGTACAGGTAGTTAATGCTAGTTACAGGTAGGTACGGGTAGGTACACGTAGTTAATGCTAGTTACAGGTAGGTACGGGTAGGTACAGGGAGTTAATGCTAGTTACAGGTAGGTACGGGTAGGTACAGGGAGTTAATGCTAGTTACAGGTAGGTACAGGTAGGTACACGTAGTTAATGCTAGTTACAGGTAGGTACGGGTAGGTACAGGGAGTTAATGCTAGTTACAGGTAGGTACGGGTAGCTACAGGTAGTTAATGCTAGTTACAGGTAGGTACGGGTGTGTACAGGTAGTTAATGCTATTTACAGGTAACTATGGTAGCTACAGGTAGTGATAGGTAATTATAAGTCATTACAGGTTGTCATAGCAACTTATAAAGTGGGTAGAACCTGACCTCACAGGCTTCCAGTTACATGTTTCAGCCGAGTGAACTAATGCAGTCGTCTTTCACCTGTGGGGCAGGTAATGTACTTAACCTAGAGTTACCCGGATGTCCTCGGGGTCCAGGCTGTGCTCGCTCCAGGCCGACGTGATGCTGCTGTTCAGGTAGGAGCCGGATCTCCCCAGGTCCAGCTCCTCCTCGTAGGCCTCAGTGGCAATGTCATCCCGGGCCGGTGTCCCTTTGGACAGGAACTGGGACAAGAGGGAGGACACAAGACAGGTGGCGCTTCAGGGGGGTGAACCCATGGTGAGCCTGAGCAGAACATAACCTGCAAACAGGAGGCGTTACCTTAGGTACCAGCAGAAGTCCCACAGTCACAGTCACAGTCAGGTGGGTGTGAGCAAAGAGCAGCAGGAGCGTCCAATCAGGGTGGAGCCCCGGCACCAGAGAGAACCTGCAGGAAGAGACCACGGGGGGAGGCGGGGTTATCACAGGAAACAATGATGTCACAAGTCCAACTGAAGCAAAGCACACCTGGGTTAGGGTCAGCTGACCTGAGAACAGCTGGTCTACATAATCACTGATCAATAACTGGTCTTGCTCTAACCATTCGCCACTTCGCCATCGGCGAAGTAAATTCCAGATTGGCTACAAGGTTTTCGGACTGTGTAGCCTCAGTGGCGTTCGTATTTTTACGGAAAAAAGGCTAAAACTTAAATCTTTTTTGCTCGCTTGCGGCACTTGCTATTTCCGCTAGCGAGCGGCGCTAGCGGCGCTACTGCCACTCGCTAGCGGAAATAGCGGCGCTACTGCCGCTTGCTAGCGGCTCTCGCTATTTCCACTAGCGAGCGGCGCTAGCCCCGCTACTTCCGCTAGCGAGCGGCGCCAGCACCGCTACTGCTGCTAGCGCGTGGCGCTAGCGGAAATAGCGCCGCTATTTCCGCATGCCGACGGAAATAGCCGAAGTGACCTGAACGCTCCAGATCATTAAATATGCACTGGGGTCATGACCTCTCGTCCAATGAAAAACAAAGTATTGTTTTTTCCAAGCTGAACCCGTGAATTGGTGTAAGACAAGGAGAGGACCATCGATCAAAAGAATCCAGTGTTTCTAGTAGAGTTTGTGTTAAAGTCCTCATTAATAAACAAATGGTGAATGCTGAGGGGGGGGGGGTGGAGACAGACCGATCAGAAGGTCAATGAAAGATATTATCAATACTTGTTAGTAGTCTTAGACTTTTGTTCCCTCTGACCAGCAGGAATAACCAGCGATGATGTAAATGTGTTTTCACCTCTACTATAATAGCAAGTAAAACTACCAGTAAACACTGAGTAATATTTAGTCTGACTGTATCTTCAGAGTGAATGAAGTTTTCAATGGTTGAATCTCACATTCATTCCTGCATAAAGTAGGACAGAAATAAAGAGAGTTCAGCTCCAGCTGCTGGCTTTAGTGGCTTTTTGGAGGGAAACTGAACACAAGATTTTGTCCTCAGAATGCAGGACAACAACCCCGTTTTCTAAAACATTTCCCGGGGGAGGCCCCCAGACCTCCACAACGACCCCCACAACAAGCGTTGGTCGTCTGCCCTTGTGCCACTGTCTTGGACACAGAATGTGTCTTTTTGTGGCTCACTGGATTCTTTCACACGGAGCCACAGCGGCTAGTCAGACTGGCTCCTGGTTCAAGACCAGATTGACATAATTGGCTTCTTCTGATTGATCTCCCTGCTGACATTGATCAGTTTAGTAGCTTAAGTCACATGGGTCTGATCAGAACACGTGTGGTGGAAGCAAAGCATGTCCTCACCCACTTCCCACTTCCTATC
>NW_027172337.1:105000-112500 GCF_040054535.1 Antennarius striatus
ACGTCGTGACTCCATGCGGTGATGTCGTGACTCCACGACTCCTAGCGGTGATGTTGTGACTCCACGACTCCACGCGGTGATGTCGTGACTCCACGCAGTGATGTCGTCACTCCACGACTCCACGCGGTGATGTCATGACTCCACGAGGTGATGTCATGATTCAACGCGGTGATGTTGTGACTCCACGACTCCACGAGGTGATGTCGTGACTCCACAAGGTGATGTCATGACTCCATGACTCCACAAGGTGATGTCGTGACTCCACGACTCCACGCAGTGTTGTTGTGACTCCACGCGGTGATGTCGTGACTCCACACTGTATTGTCGTGACTCCACGACTCCACGCGGTGATGTCGTGACTCCACGACTCCACGCGGTGATGTCGTGACACTACGACTCAACATGGTGATGTCGTGACTCCACGACTCCACGAGGTGATGTCGTGACTCCACATGGTGATGTCATGACTCCACGACTCCATGTGGTGATGTTGTGACTCCACGACTCCACGAGGTGAAGTCGTGACTCCACGACTCCACGCGGTGTTGTCGTGACTCCACGACTCCACGCGGTGATGTCGTGACTCCACGACTCTACGAGGTGATGTCGTGACTCCACGACTCCACGAGGTGATGTCGTGACTCCACACGGTGATGTCATGACTCCACAACTCCACGTGGTGATGTCGTGACTCCATGCGGTGATGTCCTGACTCCACGCGGTGTTGTCGTGACTCCACGACTCCACGCGGTGATGTCGTGACTCCACGACTCTACGAGGTGATGT
The DNA here is from genome assembly GCF_040054535.1 of Antennarius striatus. Lineage (NCBI taxonomy): Eukaryota > Metazoa > Chordata > Actinopteri > Lophiiformes > Antennariidae > Antennarius > Antennarius striatus. The sequence goes on from NW_027172337.1 coordinate 105,787, forward strand.
CGTGACTCCACGACTCCACGAGGTGATGTCGTGACTCCACACGGTGATGTCATGACTCCACAACTCCACGTGGTGATGTCGTGACTCCATGCGGTGATGTCCTGACTCCACGCGGTGATGTCGTGACTCCACGACTCCTAGCGGTGATGTTGTGACTCCACGACTCCACGAGGTGTTGTCATGACTCCACGACTCCACGCGGTGATGTCGTGACTCCACGACTCAACACGGTGATGCCGTGACTCCACGCGGTGATGTCATGACTCCACGACTCCACGCGGTGATGTCGTGACTCTCTCGGTTCCAACCTCAATTGGGACCTCATACTTTTCTGACTCGTCAGGCAGTGTGAAGCTCAGCCCCCCCCCCCCTCGCTGAGACCCCCGCAGCGCTGACTCATGGGATGCTGCTCGGACGAGCCGCCAGCCAAGAACACTCAGTTATTCCACCGCTCCACGACCCCCATGAAGATTTAACGCTGGGGGGCAGCTGATGCCTTCAGAGCTCATCAACATGTTCAGAGCAGCGGTGGGGGGGGTTATGGGTGGTTTGGTTGCCATGTTTGAACACCTGAACCCTCATTGATCATTGGTCATTGATCAGAGTCTGAAGGAACAGTTTGATGTTTGATCTACAGACACATCAGCTGTTTGGTTTGATCGCTGAAATCAATCAGTTTATATATAAGACAAGAACGCATCAGCATCCAATCAGCATCCAATCAGCATCCAATCAGCATCCAATCAGCATCCAATCAGCATCTGATGATGCCGTCAGTTGATTGGCTGGCGGGGTGGGGGCGTTTTAAACTGTGTGTTTGTACAGGTGAAGACGTTCATCCTCCTGCCCCCCCCCCCCATCAGCTAACATGCAGCCTCCTGGACCGCAACAATAAGACACCCCCACAAAGACAGGCAGAAATTAGACCAAGCTGACGCCTACGCTCACGCAGAGAAGCAGATCCACACCCGAGTGTGTGTGTGTGTGTGTGTGTGTGTGTGTGTGTGTGTGTGTGTGTGTGTGTGTGTGTGTGTGTGTTTGGGCTAAAAGTCACTCCAACCCGCAATAGCCCCCCCCCCCCCCCCCCGCTGCCTACACGCAAACACATCACTGAGCAGCGAGTCATGAGGCGGGGGGGCCTCAGGGGACAGTGAACACCACCCAGAAGAGGGGGTGGCCCCCTCCCTCAGCATCCAGCCCCAGCAACCCCCCCACCATCAATTAATCAGCAGATGTATTTTTAACTTGATGGACTGTTTAAAAATGCATCGAGCCCCAGATCAGAGGCTGCAGCGAGGAGGGGGGCGACAAAGAGAAACCTCACAGAGGTGGGGGGGACATGGAGAATGAAAGGAGGTCAGAGGAGACCCGAGGGACGTTTAGCACTGGGCTAACCCTGGATGCTAACCCTGGATGCTAACCCTGGATGCTAACCCTGGATGCTAACCCTGGATGCTAACCCTGGATGCTAACCCTGGATGCTAACCCTGGATGCTAACCCTGGATGCTAACCCTGGATGCAGCGTGGTCACAAACATAAGACCTGCAGCGCCTTCCGGTCTGCTGAGTAGTTATGTTGGGGGGGCTCCAGGGCCTGAAGCCAGGCTCCCCCCTGAGGCTAGGCTCCGCCCTGAAGCCAGCGCCTCCGGTCTGCTGCGCTAGTTGTTGGGGGGGCTCCAGGGCCTGAAGCCAGGCTCCCCCCTGAGCAGGCTCGCTGCCCCGGCCCTGACCGCTCCAGCTGCATTGTGGGCCGCCGCCCACACGCACACGCCAGAACACGTAGACGGGGGGGGGTGCGAAGGAGCTGCAGGACCAGTCTTGGCGTGGAGGACAGACGGAACAGCTTCAGCTTCTGCTCTGAAGTCATGTGACCTCAAGCTGCTGCAGGTTGAAACGAGACACGACTCTTATTGTGAAGGTGTCACAGGAACAGGATGTGGTCATCATCACATGATCGCTTTCAGACACATCACAAGGAACAGCAGATCGGACAGAGAAGCCTTCCTCCTCCTCCTCCTCCTCCTCCTCCTCCTCTTCCTCCTCCTCCTCTTCCTACTCCTCTTCCTCCTCTTCCCCTTCCTCCTCTTCCCCTTCCTCCTCCTCCTCCTCTTCCTCCTCCTCCTCTTCCTACTCCTCTTCCTCCTCTTCCCCTTCCTCCTCTTCCCCTTCCTCCTCCTCCTCCTCTTCCTCCTCCTCTTCCTCCTCCTCCTCCTCTTCCCCTTCCTCCTCCTCCTCTTCCTCCTCCTCCTCTTCCTCCTCCTCCTCCTCTTCCTCCTCCTCCTCTTCCCCTTCCTCCTCCTCTTCCTCCTCCTCCTCCTCTTCCTCCTCCTCCTCCTCCTCCTCCTCATCAGCTGCAGTGGAACCGATGAGGAGCTTCGTTGCTCCTGAAGCAGGAGAACTTACTGGGAAGTAGAGCAACAGCGCCCCCAACAAGACGGCCTCCAGCAGCACCAGCCCCGACGTCCGGATGCCCTGGGGGCAAAGACCACACGGCGTCAGGGACCAGCCAGTCCTACCAGTCCTACCAGTTCAACCACTCCTACCAGTTCATCCAGTCTCATCGGTTCTACCAGTCCTGCTAGTTTAACCCATGCAGTCGGTTCTACCAGTCCTACTAGTTTAACCCGTCCCATCGGTTCTACCAGTCCTGCTAGTTTAACCCATGCAGTCGGTTCTACCAGTCCTACTAGTTTAACCCGTCCCATCGGTTCTACCAGTCCTGCTAGTTTAACCCATGCAGTCGGTTCTACCAGTCCTACTAGTTTAACCCGTCCCATCGGTTCTACCAGCGAGGGCGCCATGTGACCGTCAGAGCTAACTGTTGTTGTTGAGTCACATTAGCAAATAACTAAAATATGAGTCATAGTGTTTCATCTGTAAATGTACACTGTTTACAATTAACCTAAACTAACTAAACCTACACAAACTTAAACCAAAACTAACTTAACCTACTTAACCTAAAATAACTTAAACTAAACTAACTTAACCTACTTAACCTAAACTAACTTAACCTACTTAAACTAAACTAACTTAACCTACTTAACCTTAACTTACTTAACCTAAGATAACTTAACCTAACCTAGACTTACTTAACCTAAACTAACCTAACCTAAACGAACTCAACCTAAAGTAACTTAACCTACTTAACCTAAATGTACTTAACCTAAACAAACTTAACCTCAACTAACTTAACCTACTTGACCTTAACTTACTTAACCTAAGATAACTTAACCTACCTAACCTAGACTTACTTAACCTAAACTAAACTAACCTAATCTAAAGTAACTTACTTAACCTAAACTAACTTAACCAACTTAACCTAAACCAACGTAACCTAAACTAACTTAACCTAAACTAACTTAACTTACTTAACCTAAGCTAACTTAACCTAACCTAGACTTACTTAACCTAAACCAAATTAACCTAAACTAACTTAACCTAAACTAACTTAACCAAAACTAACTTAACCTAAACTAACTTAACCTAGTCAACCTCAACTTACTTAACCTAAGCTAACTTAACCTAACCTAGATTTACTTAACCAAAACTAACTTAACCTAAACTAACTTAACCTAGTCAACCTGACCTCAGAAGTTCACTCCTTAGGTTTGATTTTCGTTTTTGGTCCTTCTTATGAGACAGGCACCAACAATTTCTACATTTCCCAGAATGCAGCTCAACACTGTATGTTTGTGATGAAGGGGACCCAGGTGTGTGATGGAGGAGGAGCCTGAAGGACCTCACCTTGTTCCTCCTGAAGCGGTAGACCACCACCATGCAGACCAGGTCCAGGACCACGCACAGACCCTGGAATGACGTCACGGCGAGCCGCAGAGCCCCGCCCTCCTGGACCACACACAGCGCCTCGTCACGGCAGTGCGGGCAGCCCTCGCGACATGGCAGGCACTTACCGGACGCCTCAGAGAACCGGTCTGTGTTTGGACCCGGGTCCTGACCTGAGGACAGACAACGCTTCAGTTTCCTGTCAGACGACTGCCTGACAGACCTTCAAAGCCAACAACCAATCAGAACGCAGCTCTCCTGGAACGGATTGAAGGATCCCATTTGATCATCACACCAAGTGAATTATTAACAGCTCAGTTCATCAGTTAGTAGAACGTGGGCTTCGATGAGCAGATGAGGGTAGAGGAGGACGACACCCTGAAACACTTCCTTCATCAGTCCCAGCAGCAGCGTGCCCTGATAACCTCCTGTCCTCAACGGGTTGGGTCACATGAGTGGAGTGGGAGGAGTTACAGACGAAAAGGACAATGGTTTGAAGACAGATATTAAGAGAGACCGTCACTTTTGCAACAGCCAAGCTTTTCTGTGAAGCATTAAACTTAATCCTCCCAAACCCTATCCCTGATCCCAGTCCTAACCCTAACCCTAGTCCTAAACCTAACTCTAGACTTTACCCCTAATCCTTACCCTAACCCTAATCCCAGTCCTAATCCTAACCCTAGTCCTAAACCTAACTCTAGACTTTACCCCAATCCTTGTCCTAAACCCTAATCCTTACCCTAACCCTAATCCCAGTCCTAATCCTAACCCTAGTCCTAAACCTAACTCTAGACTTTACCCCAATCCTTGTCCTAAACCCTAATCCTTACCCTAACCCTAATCCCAGTCCTAATCCTAACCCTAACCCCAACCCTAGTCCTAACCCTAACTCTAGACTTTACCCCTAATCCTTGTCCTAAACCCTAATCCTAGCCCCCTGGGCCCAGGATCCATTTAAATCGTGTCGTTTTCCAGAAATTTTCTCCTGAAACTTTCAGGGGGGGTTGGAACCTACTTGTGAACCCATTGAGTGCCACGCGGCTGGGATGGTAGAACCCCTTCCGGCACCGACACCTGTACTTGTCCAGGACAAATCCGTGGCCCACGAGTGGGGTGCACTGGAGGGGGCAAAGACAAGCAGAGATTAACAGTGAATCTCATCAACAGAACCATGACCGTAGGAGCCGCTGGGGGGGGGTCGGAGGGGAGTGTTAGTTGGTGGCTCATCTGCTGTGGGAGAAGAACGATGGAGAGACACAGAGAAGAGGGTTAGGGTTGGGTTAGGGGTCAGGGTTAGGGGTCAGGGTTAGGATTAGGGGTTAGGTGTTAGGGTTAGGGGTCAGAGTTAGGATTAGGGGTTAGCGTTACATCTTTATCAATGGCATTTTAAGGTGACCCCACTCCCGGGGAACCCATGCACCTGTGCACTTTGTAGTTCCTTTGAAGGAACCACGTCTGTTGATTCACCTTAAACCTCACCTTTACCCTAACCCATACACTAACCCTAACCTTAATCCCTACCCTAGCCCCAAACCCCTAGCCTTAACCCCTAACCCCTACCCTAACCTTAACCCTTATCCTAACCTTAACTCTAACCCTTAACCCCAACCTTAACCCCTAGCCTAACCCCTAACCCTAACGTTAACTCTAACCCTTAACCCTAACCTTAACCCCTAGCCTAACCCCTAACCCTAACGTTAACTCTAACCCTTAACCCCAACCTTAACCCCTAGCCTAACCCCTAACCCTAACGTTAACTCTAACCCTTAACCCTAACCTTAACCCCTAGCCTAACCCCTAACCCTAACGTTAACTCTAACCCTTAACCCTAACCTTAACCCGTAACCTAACCCCTAACCCTTAACCTTAACTCTAACCCTTAACCCTAACCTTAACCCCTAGCCTAACCCCTAACCCTAACGTTAACTCTAACCCTTAACCCTAACCTTAACCCCTAGCCTAACCCCTAACCCTAACGTTAACTCTAACCCTTAACCCTAACCTTAACCCGTAGCCTAACCCCTAACCCTTAACCTTAACTCTAACCCCTAACCCTAACCTTAACCCATACCCTAACCTTAATCCTAACTTTAACCCTAACCTTAACCCATACCCTAACCTTAATCCTAACCTTAACCCTAACCCATAACCCTAATGGATCCAGAACCACGACCTGTCTGTAGAACTGAACCTCATGTGGACCAATAGGAACCAGCCTGCTGCTGCATGTGGAGGGAGGGTGAACGTGACATGGATGTTCATGAATACTGTATTAGCTCGCATGCTAAGGGAAAAAGAGCACATTTCCTGGGGGGGGGGGGTCTGAGGAGACAAGCTGGACTGAATTCATACTTCATGAGTCACTGACAGCTGCTGAGTCCCCATCTCCAGAGCTCAGCTTAGCAGTCTGGAGTGCTACTAGCTTAGCTTAGCAGTCTGGAGTGCTACTAGCTTAGCTTAGCAGTCTGGAGTGCTACTAGCTTAGTTTAGCAGTCTGGTGTGCTATTAGCATAGCAGTCTGGAGTGCTACTAGCTTAGTTTAGCAGTCTGGAGTGCTACTAGCTTAGTTTAGCAGTCTGGAGTGCTACTAGCTTAGTTTAGCAGTCTGGAGTGCTACTAGCTTAGTTTAGCAGTCTGGAGTGCTACTAGCTTATCTTAGCAGTCTGCAGTGCTATAATCTTAGTTTATAATTCTGGAGTGCTATTATCTTAGCAGTCTGCAGTGCTATTAGTTTAGCTTAGCAGTCTGCAGTGCTATTAGTTTAGCTTAGCAGTCTGCAGTGCTATTATCTTAGTTTAGCATTCTGGAGTACTATTAGCTTAGTTTAGCAATGGAGGAAACAGTTGGCTAGGTCTGAACACGCTCATGGAAACACACCAGAAACACACGACTCAGCACAACAGTGTCCAACAGACACACACACACACACAC
>NW_027172337.1:115000-142500 GCF_040054535.1 Antennarius striatus
AGGAAGGAAGGAAGGAAGGAAGGAAGGAAGGAAGGAAGGAGGGAAGGAAGGAGCGAAGGGGGGAGGGGAAAGGAAGGAAGGAAGAGGTGAAGGAAGGAAGGAAGGAAGGAGGGAAGGAAGGAAGGAAGGAAGGAAGGAAGGAGGGAAGGGGGGAAGGAAATAAAAAGAATCAGAAGCAAGAATTAAAATCTGATCAAAGCTGAACCAGCGGTTCATCTGAAGGGGGCGGAGTTTCTGCCTCTGGTCCAGTAGGGGCGGAGTTCGAACCACTAGTCCAGAAGGGGTGAGTTTCTGGTCCAGTGGGGGTGAGGTTTCTGGTCCAGTAGGGGTGAGGTTTCTGGTCCAGTGGGGGTGAGGTTTCTGGTCCAGTGGGGGTGAGGTTTCTGGTCCAGTGGGGGTGAGGTTTCTGGTCAGTGGGGGTGAGGTTTTCAGACTTCCTCCCAAACGGTACCAGTGTTGGTTCCAGCTTTGGAACACAGGAACCGTTTCAGTAACAGTGGGGTGGGGGGGGTCGGGCCGGGGGGTTACCATGGACAGAGAGAAGTTATCCTCCCGTGTGCCACGCCCGGTTCAGTGGGTCCGGTTCCACAGCAAAACGGGCCTCACCTGGAGGGGGGGGGCAGCCCGTCCAGACCGACACGCCCACTGCTGACATCACCAGTCAGCTGCTCCAATGAGGAACCCTGATGAGCCAACATCCAGCAGCTCCCAGGGGCCCCTCCCTCTAGACCCCGTGACCCCCAGGGCCCCTAGCGTCCTGACCCCTTGACCCCAAGAGCTTTTCACCAGCGTGCCCCCCCCCCCCCCGTGCCCCCCTCCTCACCTGAGCTCGGGCGCGGAGCCGCCCCCCCTCCGGTAGAGGCCCGCCGACAGACTCAGCAGCCAATGAGGGACGAACGCCCCCCCTTCACACTCCAGGAACGGCGCTGACCACCGGATGTAGTTCCTGCCGGCAGGGGCCTCCGGGGCCCCCGGGGCTTTCCGGTGCGGTGTCCCCCCGTCTCCAAACAGGGCCACTTCCGTACTCCCCGCGGTGACGGTGCGCTGAACCGGACCCCTCCCGCAGCACGACTTCCTCCCCGGTGCGGGTCGCCTGCAGGAACACGCGCGGTCCCGGCGCGTGCGCGAGCAGGGTCACCCCCGCCCGGTGGATTCTGGGGTCCCCCTCCAGAATGGTTCGGAGCAGCGCGCGGGTACCAGTGGAGCTCCCCCCGCGGGACGGGCTCCCCCCGCTGGGCGCGTTCCCGGGACCTGTTGGCCTGTAGCATCGCGTTCAGGAAGTGGGTGGCGCGCGCCACGGTGTCCGCGGTGCCGCGCAGGGAGGAGTGGGCGGCGACGCGCGGGCCCCCCCGCAGGCTGCTCAGCTCGTACCTGCGGGAACAGTTCACCTGCCGCAGCGCGGCCGCGTCCCCGGTGTGCAGGAAGGCGGTCACCACCCGCGGCAGCTCCTCCGCGCGCTCTGGGGCCGGTGCCCGGGACACGGGGGGGCGGTGGGACGGCGCCCCGGTGCTGAGGACCGGGGGGCCGGTCGTCCCGGTCCTGATCCGACCACTCCACGTACCCGTAGCTCGAGCCCAGAACGAGCCCCGCGTGCAGCAGCAGCGGCACGAGCCGCCGCGTCATGTCGGTGCTCATCACCGACCGGCGGCACCGACCCGGTCCGGTCCGGTCCGGTCCGGTCCGGTCCGCCGCTTCACGGGATCGTCTCTCCAGGCAGCGGGACGTCCTCAGGTTGGAGCCCAGGAGCCGGGAGCCGCGATCGCATCCCTTCCCCTCCGCTCACCGGAGGAAACGCTCTCCGTCCCGCTCACCGGAGAGGCTCCCGGTGCCCCCGACTCATCACGGACCGAGACCGAGTCCCTCGTCTCTCTGCGGTCCGCGGACACGAACCGGCGTCAGCACCGACTGCTCGCGGCGTCCGATCTCCCCCGGTGAAATCAAAAGGAGCAAATGTTCCGCAGCTCCGTGAAACCCGAACGGATCCGACGGGTTCGATCGAGAGTGTGTTCGATCTCACGCGGTCTACCGGAGGGGGGGGCGGGGCGTGGGGAGGACGGGGCTGTCCTGGCCCTCCAAGTATGATGATGATGGAGATGATGATGATGATGGTGATGATGATGATGATGATGATGATGATGATGATGATGGAGATGATGATGATGGTGATGATGATGATGGTGATGATGATGATGGAGATGATGGTGATGATGATGATGATGATGATGATGATGATGGTGATGATGATGATGATGATGATGATGATGATGATGGTGATGATGATGATGGAGATGATGATGATGGTGATGATGATGATGGTGATGATGATGATGGAGATGATGGTGATGATGATGATGATGAGATGATGATGATGATGATGATGGTGATGATGATGGTGATGATGATGATGATGATGGTGATGATGATGATGATGGTGGTGATGATGATGGAGATGATGATGATGATGATGAATGGTGATGATGATGATGATGATGGTGATGATGATGGAGATGATGATGATGGTGATGATGATGATGGTGATGATGATGATGGAGATGATTGTGATGATGATGATGGTGGTGATGATGATGATGGAGATGGTGATGTGATGATGATGATGATGATGATGATGATGATGATGATGATGGTGATGATGATGATGGAGATGATGATGATGGTGATGATGATGATGGTGATGATGATGATGGAGATGATGATGATGGTGATGATGATGATGGTGATGATGATGATGATGATGGTTATGATGATGGAGATGATGATGATGATGATGGTGATGATGATGGTGATGATGATGATGGAGATGATGATGATGGTGATGATGATGATGGAGATGATGATGATGATGATGATGGTGATGATGATGATGGTGATGATGATGATGATGATGGTGATGATGATGATGGTGATGATGATGATGGAGATGATGATGATGGTGATGATGATGATGGTGATGATGATGATGGTGATGATTATGATGATGATGGTGATGATGATGGAGATGATGATGATGGTGATGGTGATGATGATGGAGATGGTGATGACGATGATGATGGTGATGATGACGATGATGATGATGGTGATGATGATGGTGATGATGATGATGATGATGGAGATGGTGATGATGATGGAGATGGTGATGACGATGGAGATGGTGATGACGATGATGATGGTGATGATGACGATGATGATGATGGTGATGATGATGATGATGATGATGATGGTGATGATGATGGAGATGATGATGATGGAGATGGTGATGACGATGATGATGGTGATGATGACGATGATGATGATGGTGATGATGATGGTGATTGTACTGATATCAGTAACTGTTGTAACGTGAGGGGGCGTGGTCTGATTGACGGCTGCTGTAATGAACGTACGTGGGATCACACGAGGTGGTAAAGAGTACTGAACCTGTTAACACGTTGTGAGACTTTTCATTAATAACATAAAAATTCATGGTACCAGGAATTGACGAACTTATGACAAGGACAAACTGGGATGACGGAGGGGATAAAACCGCCCGGTCACCTGCAGCTGGATGGAAACGTGGATGAAAATTGGCGGACATTCAAGCAGCGGTTTCTCCTCTACCTGACCGCGATTGGGGCTGCGTCTAATTCAGGAGAACGCAATGTTGCTTTGCTGCTAACAGTGGCTGGCCCGCAGGCTATAGAGGTGTTCAATACCTTCTCGTTTCTGGAGGGGGAGAAGACAGATGATCTGAACACGCTGCTGGGGCATTTCGATGACTACTGTTCACCCCGAAAAAATGAGGTTTCTGAGAGGTACGTGTTCCGATCTCGTGTGCAGAAGCAAGGAGAGTCCTTTGGAGCGTTTTAACGGACCTGAAGACGAAGGCACAAACATGCAGCTTTGGTGACCTTAAAGACTCCATGAAACGAGATCAGATCGTGTTTGGTGTGTGTGATAAGCGGGTGAGAGAGAAGATGTGAAGCGACAGTCATCTCACTCTAGACGGCGCCGTGAAAATGTGCAACGCCAGTGAACTTTCTGCCATGAATGTCAAAACTTTGGGACAGAGTAACACCACAGCGGCCAGTTGAAGCACTCTGGGACAGGAGGACATCCCTGTAGATGTTATAAATAAAAAGGACACGGACGGACGTGCAGAGCCACAGACACTGATGTCCTACGACTGCAGACGGTGCGGAAACAGACACGTAGCTCGACGGAGTCCCGCATACGGTCAAATATGTGCCAAATGTAGACGTAGAAATCACTTTGCTAAGATGTGTCTTGGAGATGAAACATATGAGAGTAAGAACACAGTGCCTGCTGTTGACACAGAAGAAGATCTGTCAATTGGAACAGTGCAAAGTGATGTGAAACAGGCTGCAGGTGGAACAGACGTGCACGCAGTGAAACTAGAGAGTGAAGTTTGGACTGCTGCTCTGCTGGTGAATAACACCATAGTGTCCTTTAAGCTGGACACAGGGGCTAAGGTCAACCCAATAAGCTGGAGTGATGTACAACATCTCAAAGTGAGACCCAAGATATCAACCAAAACAGTAGCTTTGAAGGCGTATAATGGACAGAGAATAGAGACGAAAGGAACATGCAGGCTGACGATTGAGCACAAGAACCGCCTTCACCAGTTGATGTTCACTGTCGTACCTGATGGACACGAGACATTGTTGGGAGACAGAGCCTGTGTGGATTTGGACTTGGTTAAATGAGTCTATGCCATAAATGAAATGGTAAACGTCCAACGTGCCCCGATAAGCTATGCAGATCAGTCTCAGGATGCCATAATACACAAATATGCACAGGTATTTCAGGGCTTTGGAGCACTGCCATTCACATACTCCATCAAACTGAAAGAGGACACACAACCTGTAATCCATGCACCCCGAAGAGTTCCAGTAGCTCTACGTGACAGACTGAAGGCAGAACTAGACCGCATGGAGAGCCTGGCTGTCATAAAGAGGGTAGAAGAGCCCACAGACTGGGTAAATTCTATGGTCTGTCAAATCGAATAAAAATGACAAACTCCGTGTTTGTATGGACCCCAAGGACCTTAACGCTAACATTAAAAGAGAACACTATCAAATTCCAAAAAGGGAAGAAATAATCAGTGAAATGGCTGGAGCAAAGTATTTCTCTACGACGGATGCCTCACACGGCTTCTGGCAGTTGAAGACTGATGAAGAGAGTGCTCAGCTGTGCACCTTTAATACTCCATTTGGTAGGTACTCATACCAACGCGTGCCTTTTGGAATTAGTTCTGCCCTGAAATCTTTCACCGTGCAATGGAGCAAATTATTGAGGGGCTGGACGGCGTGCAGGTCTACATGGATGATCTGGTTGTGTGGGGCGCCACACAGGAGGAGCATGACACCAGACTGGAGAAGACACTCAGGAGGATACAGCAGTATGGCCTCAGTGTCAGTTCAGTGTCCGTGAAATCAGGTTCCTAGGAGACATGATCACTGCAGCCGGAGTTCAACCAGATGGGGTGAAAGTAAAAGCAATACATGACATGGAGAAGCCAAAGGACAGAACAGGGGTGCAGACAGCCCTTGGGATGGTGAATTATTTGGGGAAATTTGTGCCAAACTTTGCTGTAAAAACTGCTAATTTAAGAAAACTGTTCCAGCATAAGACAGAGTTTCAGTGGGCGCATGAGCACGACGCAGAACGGAAGGAACTGTTGAGTGTCCTAGCTAGCGAACCCCTACTGAAGTTCTTTTGCCCCAAAAAGAAAACAAAAGTTTCTACAGATGCTTCAAAAGACGGTCTGGGAGCCGTCCTCCTCCAGGAGGACGAGGGGGCGTGGCATCCAGTAGCGTATGCGTCACGCTCAATGACAGAAACAGAGTGCAGATATGCACAAATAGAAAAAGAATGTTTTGGTCTGGCCTTTGGCTGTGAAAAGTTTCATACGTATATTTATGGACTCCCTCAGATTATCCTTGAAACAGATCACAAGCCCTTGCTCAGGATTGCCAAGAAAAACCTGTGTGACACGTTGCCCCGGATACAGAGACTTATGATGAAACTACAGCGATATGATTATGAAGTCACATATGTACCCGGCACTCAGATGTTCACTGCAGATACACTATCAAGAGCTGCTAATAATGTCACTCAGGACGCTGATGAGGAAGACGATGTGGTTCAACACGTTAACATGGTCTACGCAGCGTTTCCAGGCACTCGGAAACAGCTATTAAAGATAGCCGCAGAGACCGCAAAGGACCCCATTCTGAAGAAAGTGATGAAAAATCTAGGAGAAGGGTGGAAAAAGGGGTCGTGTAAACAATATTATCACATTCAGTCAGAGCTCTCTGTGGTTGATGGACTGCTGCTTAAATGTGACAGGATTGTCATACCCACATCTATGCGCAGAGAAATGCTCACCAGAATACACGAAGGGCACCTGGGTGCAGAAAAATCAAAGAGGAGAGCACGTGAGGTCCTCTACTGGCCAAATATGAACTCTGACATTGACCAACTGGTCGGTGAGTGTGCTACAGGTCAGGAGCATCATTACAAACCAACAAAGGAACCCCTCATTAACACAGAGATCCCATCACAGCCTTGGGAGAAAGTAGGCACTGACATATTTCATTATGAAGGCAGAGTCTATTTACTAGTAATAGATTACTATTCAAACTATCCTGAGACATATCGATTATCCAGTATCACATCAAGCGCTGTGATAAGTCAGCTGAAGGCAATCTTTTCCAGACACGGCATCCCGCTAACTCTGGTTTCTGACAATGGCCCAGCCTGTGCCAGCCACGAGTTTCAGGCATTTGCTTCAGAGTATGAGTTCAACCATGTAACCTCCAGTCCTCTGTACCCACAATCCAATGGTAAGACTGAGAAAGGAGTACAGACTGTGTGCAGACTGTTTAAGAAGGCAGCGCACAGCAGTACAGATCCATACCTGGCTCTGATGTCATACAGAGAAGCCCCACTGGAAAGTGAAAACCACCAGCTGAGCTGTTGCTTGGGCGAAAAGTTCGTACTCGACTGCCCAGTCACATGACACGTACACCTGAACACAGATCAGGTGTGGGCAGAAAAGGCCAGAAGATTACAACGAAGACAAAAAGCGTGTCATGATCGCACGGCCAGGGCTCTGGGGCCACGACAGGAAAAGGATGTCGTTCGCATTGAGGGACCTGGGTCGTGGGTCGTGGGACAGAAGAGCTGTCGTGTTACACAGCAAGTTGCTCCCAGGTCAGATGATGTCATCGCTGAAAATGGTGACGTGTATCTCAGAAACAGGAGACATCTGTTGAAAACCACAGAACCATGGCAACCACAGGTGGTCAGAGAGGATGACCAGAGGCAGGAGAACAGGCTAAGTGAGCAGGAAGTAAGGGGAAGGATGCAAAGAGATGAAGAACACAGAAGTGACACTGGAACGGAACCCCAAAGACATGTTGAGGGGATGATAAAGGACACGACCAACATGATGGAACAGTCTATGCAGCTACGCAGATCAGAGAGGGCCAGAAAGCCTGTCGTTAAACTCCACCTGTAACTGAGACTACAGAGACTGTAACAGTCGTTGACTATGTGTGTGTAATGTTATTGATTACCTGTTGGTCAATCAGGTGTTTGTTAATCACCTGCAGACGTTTACTGTAGGAGTGCAGCTTCTACTGCTCGTTTGATGTTTACTATTATTAGTTTAAATTATTATTTCAGTCATTATTTTCTATTATAAAAAGCACAGTTGTGTATAGGCAGTTGGTACTGTTTATTTCAATGCCAGTTGTTCTATGTTGTATTATATACAGTACATACAGTGTATATATATATATATATATATATATATATATATATATATATATATATATATGGTGTTCCTAAAGGGGGAAGATGTACTGATATCAGTAACTGTCGTAAAGTGAGGGGGCGTGGTCTGATTTACAGTCACTTGACACGTACACCTGAACACAGATCAGGTGTGGGCAGAAAAGGCCAGAAGATTACAACGAAGACAAAAAGCGTGTCATGATCGCACGGCCAGGGCTCTGGGGCCACGACAGGAAAAGGATGTCTGTAATGAACGTACGTCGGATCACACGTGGTAGTAAAGAGTAGTGAACCTGATAACAAGTTGTGAGACTTTTCATTAATAACATAACAATACAGTGATGATGATGGTGATGATGATGATGATGATGATGATGGTGATGGTGATGATGATGATGATGATGGTGATGATGATGATGATGATGGTGATGATGATGATGGTGATGATGATGATGATGATGGTGATGATGATGATGATGGTGATGATGATGATGATGGTGATGATGATGATGATGGTGATGATGATGATGATGATGGTGATGATGATGATGATGATGATGATGATGATGATGATGGTGATGATGATGATGATGATGATGATGATGATGATGGTGATGATGATGATGATGATGACGGTGATGGTGATGGCCATCAGAACAGCTGTTCTTCATCACTCCTCCCTACAGGTGGAGCTCCTCCATCAGCCTGAGGCGTTCACTGCTCTCAGTAAAGCTCAGCTCCCGTTAACGGCTGGAGGACGCTGATGACGTCAGAACCGGAATCGTGTCCTTGAGGTTCTGCTGACGCTCCAGGCTGACGTGTCATGACTCAGCATGTTTTTGTGCTGCGTCATATGAACATTCAACATGCTGCTCCGCACGTCCGTGTCGGATTTCCTCTGATCGCGAACTGTCCGACAGTCCTCAAAGGCAGCGTGACGTCACGAGCCGTTCCCGGAAGCGGCCGCTGCTCGCTGAGACACGGACGCGCACCGGATCGGGAACGTTTGCTACCGGCTGGCTTCCCGTTCGTTTACCGTGACTCTGACGTCACGGCCGTTCAACCGGCGTTTACCGGGAAGAGCTAATGCTAGTCTGAGCTAATGCTGGTCAGGAGCAGCTAACGGCACTCAGTCTGCTGCTAGCCGCTAGCCGCTAGCCGCTAGCCGGACCTGCGTTCGTATCTCTGACTTCTCGGTGTGTCATCCGGTCACGTGACGTTCGTTGACGTTTTCGACCGAGTCGTTAACCGGATCGATCGCTCATCACCTGCAGAGACTTCCTGTCCACGGACCTCCACATGGACCCCCCCCCAGGGGCCCAGAGGGCCCAGCAGAGCCGGGAGCCCAGACGGAACCAGAGCCAGTCCAGCGCCCCCCCCAGGAAGGACGCTTACGCCCGGCTGCTCAGCCAGCACAGCAGCAGCAGGTTCCGGCTGTACGTGGAGCAGCACGCCAGGCACGTGACCTTTGACAGGGAGGGGCTTGAGCCCGGCGCCCCGCCCCCCGGCCACAGCCCCCCGCAGAGGAAACGAGACCAGAGGTCCAACGAGTCCCCCGGCTGCAGCGACTCCCCCCTCTCCATGAAAACCAAAGACGAGACCCCCCGTTCTGTTCGCCTGGAAAACCCCATTACCCACAATCCACTGCAGGACGCCAAAGGCAGGCAGGGCGTGTCCGACAGACAGCGGCGGGGACAGAGGAACACCCCCCCCAGCCAGGATGTAGACATGGGGTCCGGTGACGAGCTCGGTCCCTTGAACAACGTCCAGTCCAGGAAGAACCCGCTGCCGGAACCCCCCCAGCCCCCCCACAACACGGGTCCCAACGGGCCGGAGCAGGAGAACCCCCCTCAGTCCAAGAGGAAAGGCCTGCCAAAGAACCCACAGGGGGCCTCCCCATCTGGACTGGACTCTTCAAGGGCCCCGCCCTCTAAAGACAAGAGGCTGCAGCCCAGAGGTTAGCACTCGCAGGTCATTCACCCACCCAGGTAAGTAGCCCCCACCTGACGGATGACCTCTGTTTACCTTCAGGGGGCGCTTCAGGGGGTTCCACCAAAGGAGGACGAGGCGTGAAGAAACCCGTGTTTGAGTCCTACATGAGTCCACAGGAGGTGTCCCAGCGCCTCAAACGAGGAGAACTCCTTCAGGTGCAGCAGACACGCCTGTCAGGTCGTACTGAGGGACGCACACGCCCCCCTGCATTAACCCCTAACCTATAACCCTTAACCCCTAAACCCTAACCCATGCCTGTCAGGTCGTACTGAGGGACGCACACGCCCCCCTGCATTAACCCCTAACCTATAACCCTTAACCCCTAAACCCTAACCCATGCCTGCCAGGTCGTACTGAGGGATGCACACGCCCCCCTGCATTAACCCCTAACCTATAACCCTTAACCCCTAAACCCTAACCCATGCCTGTCAGGTCGTACTGAGGGACGCACACGCCCCCCTGCATTAACCCCTAACCTATAACCCTTAACCCCTAAACCCTAACCCATGCCTGCCAGGTCGTACTGAGGGACGCACACGCCCTCCTGCATTAACCCTTTACCCCTAACCTATAACTCTAACCCTTAACCCCTAACCTATAACCCTAACCCCTAACCTATAACCCTAACCTATAACCCTTAACCCTTAACCCCTAACCCATGCCTGTCAGGTCGTACTGAGGGACGCACACGCCCCCCTGCATTAACCCCTAACCTATAACCCTTAACCCCTAAACCCTAACCCATGCCTGTCAGGTCGTACTGAGGGATGCACACGCCCCCCTGCATTAACCCCTAACCTATAACCCTTAACCCCTAAACCCTAACCCATGCCTGTCAGGTCGTACTGAGGGACGCACACGCCCCCCTGCATTAACCCCTAACCTATAACCCTTAACCCCTAAACCCTAACCCATGCCTGCCAGGTCGTACTGAGGGACGCACACGCCCTCCTGCATTAACCCTTTACCCCTAACCTATAACTCTAACCCTTAACCCCTAACCTATAACCCTAACCCCTAACCTATAACCCTAACCTATAACCCTTAACCCTAACCCCTAACCTATAACCCTAACCCCTAACCTATAACCCTAACCTATAACTCTAACCCTTAACCCCTAACCTATAACCCTAACCCCTTACCTATAACCCTAACCTATAACCCTAACCTATAACCCTTAACCCTAACCCATGCCTGTCAGGTCGTACTGAGGGACACACCCTTCCTGCTGCATTAACGCTGGTGTTCTCTGCAGGGGCAGCTCCGGATCAACCCCAAGAAATACCACGAGGCCTACATCTCCCCCCCGGTGAGTACAGCTGGGTGTTAGGGTTAGGGTTAGTTTGCTCTAAGTGCTGGGGGGTCTCGGTTCAGGGCCCCAAGCTGGGGGGGTCTGGCTTCAGGGCAGCAGTATCCTCCAGTGGAGCTGCAGACCCTTGCAGACGGACGTTTCCTCGCTGGGACTTGAACCTTTGACGTTTGACCTCTGACTGGTTGTTTTTGTCCCTCGCTGGGACCTTTGATCTTTGACCTCTGACGGGTTGTTTTTCCCCTCGCTTTGACCTTTGACCTCTGACGGGTGATCTCGTCTCGCAGGACGACTCCTGGGACATCTTCCTGGACGGCGTTGCTGCTCGTAACCGCGCTCTGAACGGAGACGTGGTGGCGGTGCAGCTCCTCCCCCGGGCCCAGTGGAAGGTGGGTGGCTCCTGAGCGTCTGATTGGTTGTCGTTCCGCCCAACTGACGGCGTGTGTTCCAGGTGGTGAGGGCCGATCCTGAGGGGGAGGGCTCCAGCGAGTCGGACGTCCAGAAAGAAGCCCTGGCGTGCAGCGACGTGGGCGGAGTCTCCAGAGCGCTGGAGGGGACGTCCCTCACCGCCACAGGTACCGCTGTCGTCATGGCAACACGTAAACACGGCAGCAGCTCAGCCCCGCCCTCATTGGCTGTCTGTCTCCCCATTGAAACAGGGGAACCTCTGGAAGGCCCCCCAGCACCCAGCAGTGAGGAAGGCCCCCCAGCACCCAGCGGTGAAAGACTCCAAAGAACTGCTAAAGTGAGACCCCCCCCCACTCGCTCTCCTTTGTCCCCCATGAAGACCAGGTGTTCTGCGTAGACGACCCCCCCACCATGAAGCTGTGACAGCATCCAGCTGGTGAACACCTGCTGGAGTCCCATTCCAAATGCCCCCCCCCCCACACACATACATTTAGTCACGTCTTCAGCCACGTCCCGCCCCCCCAGCAGGCAGACGACAGCCCCCCTCCTGTGTGGTAACCCCCCTCCCCCCGTCTGACAGGTGGTCTATATTGTGGAGAGGAAGCACTCCAGAGCCGCCGTGGGCTTCCTGAAGCCCCTCCCCGACAAGCCGTTTGCCCTGTTCTCCCCCAGCGACCACCGGGTGCCCCGGGTCAACGTGCCCCTGGACGACTGCCCTGGGGGCTTCAGCTCCTGCCCCAGCGCCTTCAGCAGCACCCTGTTCATCTGCAGGATCACCGGCTGGGAGGCCGACAGCAGCTTCGCAGACGGGTGGGTGCTGCGCTCAGCTGGGGGGGGGTGCAGCAGGAGACCCTGACCCTTTTAACTCTGCCCCCCCAGGCGACTGGCCAAGACCCTGGGGCAGGCCGGAGACATCGAGCCGGAGACGGAGGGCATCCTGACCGAGAACGACGTGGACTCCTCCGACTTCCCCCCTGAGG
This sequence comes from Antennarius striatus, assembly GCF_040054535.1. Classification (NCBI taxonomy): domain Eukaryota; kingdom Metazoa; phylum Chordata; class Actinopteri; order Lophiiformes; family Antennariidae; genus Antennarius; species Antennarius striatus. Next base: position 127,508 of record NW_027172337.1, read on the forward strand.
TGCTGGACTGCCTCCCCCAGGACGCGCCCTGGACCGTCCCCCCCCAGGAGCTGAGCAGGAGGCGGGACCTGAGGTGGGACTAGAGCCAACCCTAACCCTAACCCTAACCCCCCAGGAGCTGAGCAGGAGGCTGGACTAGAACCCCCCCTGTTCTCTGGATGGACCTGTGGGTCATCAGACTGAGGGTCGCCCCCACTGGTGTTTGCCATACCAAGAAGATGGGGGGGGATCTGGGGTGTTTGTTGTCATGTGACCCTTTCAGCCAATCACCTGCCAGCTCCTGGCAGGTGATTGGCTGATCAATAACAAAACCAAGTCTTGTGTTTATTGATTAGATGATGGATCAGTTCAGTGGCAGCAGTTGTGTGGTATTGATTACTGGAGGTCATGTGACTCAGTTGTGTGGTATTGATTACTGGAGGTCATGTGACTCAGCTGTGTGGTATTGATTACTGGAGGTCATGTGACTCAGTTGTGTGGTATTGATTACTGGAGGTCATGTGACTCAGTTGTGTGGTATTGATTACTGGAGGTCATGTGACTCAGTTGTGTGGTATTGATTACTGGAGGTCATGTGACTCAGCTGTGTGGTATTGATTATTGGAGGTCATGTGACTCTGGTGTCCCCCCTGCAGGAAGGAGTGTGTCTTTACCATCGACCCCACTACTGCCAGAGACCTGGACGACGCCCTGTCCTGTAAACTCCTCCCAGACGGTAAATGCACGACCACACATGACCCCCCCCTATGCTTGGGGGGAGTCATGCTGTCTGCTTCACACAGGAAACTTTGAGGTGGGGGTCCACATCGCTGACGTGAGTTACTTTGTGGAGGAGAACACCGCCCTGGATGCTGCTGCCAGCCAGAGAGCCACCAGTGTCTACCTGGTCCAGAAGGTGAGGGGGGGGGAAGATCCATCGGTTCTGATTGGTCGGTTCTGATCCATTGGGGGGGTTTCTGCCCCAGGTGGTGCCCATGCTACCCCGCCTGCTGTGTGAGGAGCTCTGCAGTCTGAACCCTCTCACCGACCGACTGGCCTTCTCCATCGTCTGGAAGCTCACACCTGAGGGGAAGGTGTGTGTGTGTGTGTGTGTGTGTGTGTATGTGTGTGTGTCTGCCTATCCCTGGTGGGAGGAGCCAGGAGGGAACAGGTGAACACCCCCACCACGTCACCAGGAAGCCGTTTCATTCTGGCTTCACGTGAAACGGACTCCATCTGTTTCTATTTCCTGACAATGTGGCTCCGCCCCCAGATCCTGAGCGAGTGGATTGGCCGCTCGGTCATCCGCTCCTGCGTGAAGCTGAGCTACGACCACGCCCAGAGCCTGATCGAGGCCCCAGAGGGGACGGTCCTGGTGGGAGGGCTGCCCCCCGTGGACCTGGATCACCCTGTGGAGCGGGTCCACCAGGCGGTGCTCCACCTACACGCCATCGCCCAGAAGCTGCGGGCGCAGCGCTTCTCCAACGGGGCTCTCCGGCTGGACCAGGTCAGTGCCGGCCCCGCCTGTGGGCGGGGCTCACTCCAACGGTTTAACCCTTCAGGCGCTGGTTGTGACTTGTGAGGCTGCTGAACGTTGTTCTTGTTGTTCCAGGTCAAAATGTCCTTCACTCTGGACAGAGACACCATGATGCCCCAGGGCTGCTACCTGTACCAGTACCGGGACAGCAACAGGTGAGTCCCCCCCCAGCCCACCTCCCAGGGGAGCTACCTGTACCTGTACCAGTACCGGTACAACAACTGTAGGATAGGTGCTCTATCATACTATGGGATGGACCAGCGGCCCCCCCCCTATCTCCACGGACCGGTTTATCTCAGACGTCTAACGGACCGATAACCGTTAACACTCCAGGACAGCTGGTTTAATGCAGACATCAGACAATAAACAACCTGGTGTTCATCAATTGGTAATCAATACCTCTGAACAAAATAATAGTAAAAATAATTCTATTAAAAACTGAAGTGACGCCACTGATGAGGTTTATTTAAATATAGAGACTTACAATCAGTTCATTCACCGTAGGAGAAATACTGATCATCAATCAAAGGGTGAACAATAATAATCATTACAGTAATGAATCAGTGGTGGGGGGCCTCTGATCTCGGGGTAACGGAGACAATGACACCTGAAGTGTGTTCTGGTCCGGTCTACTCCAGTTTGGTTTTCTTTAGTCACTGCAGAAAATCCACTTCAGAGACAGGAGGAGGGAATGGAAGCAGGGATCAAGATTCTGTGAGGGTCTCAGGATAATCTGCCCTGACTCTTTTTCTTTCTGTGCAACCCGGTACCAGATGACCCCCGAACCTGTACCAAACGACCCCCAGACCAGTACCAAACGACCCCCAGACCAGTACCAAACGACACCCGGGCCGGTACCAAACGACCCCCAAACCTGTACCAAACGACCCCCGAACCGGTACCAAACGACCCCCAGACCAGTACCAAACGAACCCCGGACTGGTACCAAATGACCCACAGACCAGTACCAAACAACCCCCGGACCAGTACAAAATGACCCCCGGACCGGTACCAGTCCGCTGCCTGGGGAACGGGGACCACTGGGATAGAATACCTTTCCTATAGTATGTTGTAGTACCTGTCCTATACTATGGTGTGGTACCTGTCCTATACTATGGTGTGGTACCTGTCCTATACTATGGTGTGGTACCTGTCCTATACTATGGTGTGGTACCTGTCCTATACTATTGTTTAGTACCTGTCCTATACTATTGTTTAGTACCTGTCCTATACTATTGTTTAGTACCTGTCCTATACTATGGTGTGGTACCTGTCCTATACTATGGTGTGGTACCTGTCCTATACTATGGTGTGGTACTTGTCCTATACTATGGTGTAGCACCTGTCCTACACTATGGTGTGGTACCTGTCCTACACTATGGTGTGGTACCTATCCTATACTATGGTGTGGTACCTGTCCTATACTATGGTGTGGTACCTGTCCTATACTATGGTGTGGCACCTGTCCTACACTATGGTGTAGTACCTGTCCTATACTATGGTGTGGTACCTATCCTATACTATGGTGTGGTACCTGTCCTATACTATGGTGTGGTACCTGTCCTATACTATGGTGTAGCACCTGTCCTACACTATGGTGTGGTACCTGTCCTATACTATGGTGTGGTACCTGTCCTATACTATGGTGTGGTACCTGTCCTATACTATGGTGTAGCACCTGTCCTACACTATGGTGTGGTACCTGTCCTATACTATGGTGTGGTACCTGTCCTATACTATGGTGCGGTACCTATCCTATACTATGGTGTGGTACCTATCCTATACTATGGTGTGGTACCTATCCTATACTATGGTGTGGTACCTATCCTATACTATGGTGTAGCACCTGTCCTACACTATGGTGTGGTACCTGTCCTATACTATGGTTTAGTACCTGTCCTACACTATGGTGTGGTACCTGCCCTATACTATGGTGTGGTACCTGTCCTATACTATTGTTTAGTACCTGTCCTATACTATGGTGTGGTACCTGTCCTATACTATGGTTTAGTACCTGTCCTACACTATGGTGTGGTACCTGTCCTATACTATGGTTTGGTACCTGTCCTATACTATTGTTTAGTACCTGTCCTATAGTATGGTGTGGTACCTGTCCTATACTATGGTGTAGCACCTGTCCTACACTATGGTGTGGTACCTGTCCTATACTATGGTTTAGTACCTGTCCTATACTACGGTGCGGTACCTGTCCTACACTATGGTGTGGTACCTGTCCTATACTATGGTGTGGTACCTGTCCTATACTATGGTGTGGTACCTGTCCTATACTATAGTGTAGTACCTGTCTTGTTCTATGGAAGAGAGGCTTAACCCACAGGGATAGCTACAGGTGACCCCCACCTCCAGGTGTGCTGCCTCCCAGCTCTAATGGTGCTACATGTCTTCAGGTTGGTGGAGGAGTTCATGCTGCTTGCCAACATGGCCGCTGCCCACCGGATCCACCGCAGCTTCCCTGAACGGGCCCTCCTCCGGTGCCACCCCCCCCCAAAGACCAAGATGGTGGACGAGCTGCAGGAGCTGTTTGACCAGCTGGGGCTGGAGATCGACCTGTCGTCCTCTGGAGCGCTGCACGTGTGTCCTGACCCCCCAGCTTCACTTCACCCCCGAGGGTTCACCTCAGAGGGTTCACCCCCAGAGGGCTCACCCCCAGAGGGCTCACCCCAGAGGGTTGACCCCCCACAGGGTTGACCCCCCCGAGGGTTGACCCCCCTAGAGGGTTGAGCCCCCAGAGGGTTGACCCTCAGAGGGTGACCTTAGCTGTGTCTTGTGCCCCCCCCCCCAGAGGAGCCTCAATGCTGCTGTGGGTGAAGACGAGTTCTCCTCGGTGAGGAAGGAGGTCCTGACCCACATGTGTGCCCGCCCCATGCAGGTGGGTGTCCCCGCCTCCTGATCAACACAGCTTGACCCCCCATCCCACTGGGGCGTGACCCCGTTATGGCTGTGTTTGTGTCCAGGTGGCGCTTTACTTCTGCTCGGGCGGGCTGTCCCCGGAGCGCTTCAGGCACTACGCCCTCAACGTGCCGCTCTACACCCACTTCACCTCCCCCATCAGGAGATACGCCGACATCCTGGTCCACCGCCTACTGGGGGCCTCTCTGGGTGGGTCTCAGGGGTCTCCCCAGACCTCCTGCTGGCGGTGGCCCCCCACTCACGTCTAAGTTTGGTCCTGTCGTACAGGTGGGGGTCCAGGTCTGAGTCTGTCAGCGGAGCAGCTGCAGAAACAGGCGTCGCTCTGCAACGACAGGAAGTCCACGTCCAAGAGGGTCCAGGAGCTGAGCAGCGAGCTCTTCTTCGGGGTGTTCGTCAAGGTGGGTGGGGGGCACTCGGGTCTGGGGGGGTGGGACCCTCAGAGCAAGCTGTTGAGTTGACATCCTGGTCGATGACCCTGACCTAACTCCCCACCCTCACCCTGACCCCCCCTAACCCCGCAGGAGTGTGGCCCCCTGGAGTCCCAGGCCATGGTGATGGGGGTGCTGAACGAGTCCTTCGACGTGATGCTGCTCAGATACCGAGTGCAGAAACGCATCTACTGCAAGGTGAGTCAGTGTTGGGGGGGTGAGTCAGTGTGGGAGGGGTCACTGTGGGGGTGGATTCAGTATGAGGCGTCAGAGTTCATGTTTCCTCCAGACAGCAGTGCATCCTGGGATGCGCTTCAATGGGATGTGTAACGTTGATGCATCCCATAATAACAGAATATACGGTAGGAACGACACAAGGATTGAGTTTAGTCAATGGATCAATATAAAAATTGTTTCCTTTGGAAACAACGTTAATTTGTTTACAGTAATCCCTTGTTTCTAGTAATCCCTTGTTTATAGTAATCCCTTGTTTATAGTAATCCCTTGTTTATAGTAATCCCTTGTTTATATTAGTCCTTCGTTTATAGTAATCCCTTGTTTACAGTAATCCCTTGTTTATAGTAATCCCTTGTTTACATAAATCCCTTGTTTATAGTAATCCTTTGTTTATAGTAATCCCTTGTTTATAGTAATCCCTTGTTTACAGTAATCCCTTGTTTATAGTAATCCCTTGTTTACAGTAATCCCTTGTTTACAGTAATCCCTCGTTTACAGTAATCCCTCGTTTACAGTAATCCCTCGTTTATAGTAATACCTCGTTTACAATAATCCCTCGTTTACAGTAATCCCTATTTTATAGTAATCCCTCGTTTGCAGTAATCCCTCGCTTAGAGTAAACCTTTGTTTACAATAAACCTTCGTTTACAGTAATCCTTCATTTACAGTAATCCCTTGTTTACAGTAATCCTTCGTTTATAGTAATCCCTTGTTTACAGTAATCCCTCGTTTACAGTAATCCCTCGTTTACAGTAATCCCTCGTTTACAGTAATCCCTCGCTTACAGTAATCCCTCGCTTACAGTAATCCCTCATTTACAGTAATCCCTCGTTTACAGTAATCCCTCGCTAACAGTAATCCCTCGCTAACAGTAATCCTTTGTTTATAGTAATCCCTTGTTTACAGTAATCCCGCATCAACACTCGCGGCTTCACTACATCATGGATTTTTAGTAGGTAGTCCCGTGATACCGTACGCGCATTCTATTGGCTGACAGCATCAGGAAGTTTGTGGCTCAGAGACTTCTGTGTATTATTAAAACAGGAAGGTCAAAGTGATCCAGGTGTACTATTTGAAGTACAGTAAACCCTCACCTATTCGCACATCAACACGCGCGGCTTCACTACATCACTGACTTTTGGAAGGCAGTCATGTGATACTGTACGCACATTCTATTGGCTGACAGCATCAGGAAGTGCACTGCGTTCCGTGAGTCTTGTACGGCAGCACACTTCATGAAACAAGGTGCTCTAAACAGTTTACCTGAGTGTTTAAAAGGTAATCCAGATAGAAGGTGGTTTAATGCCAGCATGGGGGGGGTTCATAAACATTTAAATTAACATAAATAATAAAATAGTTGGTCGCTCAATGGCGGCGTTTCCTTTTCCGGTTGGTCCTGGAAGGAGAGCAGAGCTTAAAGCGTCTGGTGTGTTTCAGTCGGTGGGGGGTCTGAAGTCGTTCCGTCACCGGAAGCTGGGGAGGAGGTCTGAGCTGAGTCTGGAGTGGAACCCCGAGAACCCTGAGGACCCCCCAGTGGAACAGGTGAGCCTCACGATGAGGGTTAGGGGGGGTTCTGACCCCTCTGACCCCTGACCTTGTGTTTAGGTCATCACTCTGTTCACGCTGGTGGACGTCCAGCTGAGAACCGACGCTGGCCTGAAGTTCAGCGCAGCGCTCCAGAGGCCCCCCAGACCAGAACCAGAACCAGCAGCTGCAGAACCTGTGACGGACGGCAGCAGAAGCTCTGAGTAGTCCTTGTCTGAGTGATGCCCCCCCCCCAAACTGAAGGACCTGATGTATTTTTGATGTATTTTTTAAACATTTTTTGATTTTTTTAACTTAATTTAATGGAGCTGCTTGTTTTTTGAACCTGTGACCTCAGCAGCAGGAGGCGGAGCTACGAAGGAAACAGCAGGAAATACACCTGACCTTTTCAGTATTGGACGCGGGGGGGGGGGGGGGTGTCATTGTAAACTGCATGGGGGCGGGGCCTAGCTGTTTTAATACTTTGTTTGGTGTGACACACCTGAAGCGTCACAATACAGTCATTAAAGGAACCAGCTGTGTGTTTTGATGAGCCCCGCCCACAACAGATGGGGGCGGGGCTGGGATCTGTTTCCAGGAAGGATCACTAATGAGTCACTTTGTTGACCACGCCCCCACCGGGGGCGTTCCAAACGTACTGTAAAACCAACACTAATAAAGTTCCACCAACAAGGAGACTCTTCACCTGTGTTCATTTGTCATGGGGGGTCTGAAGCCTCGTGAGCTCCGCCTGGTTTGGTGATGTCACCAGTGGGTGGTGGCAGGTGAACTCTGCTGGGGTGAGGAGAGGCCCCGCCCCCTCAGTGCCCCGCCCTTTCACCTTTGGATTATTGCTTTCAGGCGGTTTAATCTAAGAATGACGCCAGCGAATCACCTGAGTCCCCCCCTCCATGGGGGCTGTTAGGGGAGCACCCCCCAGGTGGGTGTCAGGTGATCAGGTCTGACCCCTCCTGACCCGCTGAAACAGAAGACAGCAGAGTCGGGTTGATTCCCAGCAGCATGCCCCCCCCCCCGGTCCAAAGGCTATACCAAGTCATCAAGAAGCTGTGTGTGTGTGTGTGTGTTTATATGGACACTCCCACTCAGGGAACCCCCCCAGGCCACCGGTTTCTCTGCTCTGAGCTGCTTCAAAGTCCAAGTGTCATAAAACCAGATGCCCCCCCCCAATCTGAGAGCGACTGACGATCATTTAGCCGAGGTGAGACGGGCTTTAGACGCATTCTAGATTCTTCTGGGACCAGAACCAGATCCAGAACCAGATCCAGAACCAAAGTGTGAACCAGAACCGGATTCAGAACCAGACCCAGGCCTCCTTGTCCGGTCTCTGCTGGGGGGCCAGAACCTGTGATGCTGACTCAGGTAAGAGCTGCTGTCCCTGACCAGGAAGTTCCCGGTGCTCACTGATTCCAGGAAGGAGTGAACCTGAGTGTGGTGTGACCTCCAGGGGGAGTGGGTGTGGGTGGACTCAGACGTGGGGGTGTCCACCGGGGCGAGGGTCCAGGAGACGACGTGCGGTCGGAGGTTCCTGGTGACTGATGGGGGGCAGGTAAACGCCCTGCGAGCCGGAGCACCAATCAAACGCTGTCCTGTCTTGGACTGGTCCGTAACGTCTGTGCCCCCCCCCCCCCAGGAGAGGAGCCTCCCCCCGGAGCTGGAGGCCTCCCTGAAGGTCATGCACCCCACCTCGGTGGAGGGGGTGGATGACATGATCCAGCTGGGGGAGCTGACGGAGGCCGGCCTCCTGAGGAACCTGCAGCTGCGCCACCAGAAGGACGTCATCTACGTAAGGCGCACCTGTGGGGGGGGGCGTACCGATTCACCCCTACCTGTGTGTTTGCAGACCTGTGGGGGGAACCTACCGATTCACCCCCACCTTTGTGTTTGCAGACCTACATCGGATCAGTGCTGGTGGCCGTCAACCCCTACCAGGACTTCCCCATCTACTCAGGGGAGCAGGTGGGTGGGACTAAAGACCGCCCCCACCAGTGGGTGGGCATGTCCCTGTTCCCCTGTGGGCGTGTCCGTGTGGCGTGTTTCCTGTGGGCGTGTCTGTGTGACGTGTTTCCTGTGGGCGTGTCTGTGTGACGTGTTTCCTGTGGGCGTGTCCGTGTGGCGTGTTTCCTGTGGGCGTGTCTGTGTGACATGTATCCTGTGGGCGTGTCTGTGTGACGTGTTTCCTGTGGGGCGTGTCCCTGTGACGTATTTCCTGTGGGCGTGTCCGTGTGACGTGTTTCCTGTGGGCGTGTCCGTGTGACGTGTTTCCTGTGGGCGTGTCCGTGTGACGTGTTTCCTGTGGGCGTGTCCGTGTGACGTGTTTCCTGTGGGCGTATCCGTGTGACGTGTTTCCTGTGGGCGTGTCCGTGTGACGTGTTTCCTGTGGGCGTGTCCCTGTGACGTATTTCCTGTGGGCGTGTCCCTGTGACGTATTTCCTGTGGGCGTGTCCGTGTGATGTGTTTCCTGTGGGCGTGTCTGTGTGACGTGTTTCCTGTGGGCGTGTCCGTGTGACATGTTTCCTGTGGGCGTGTCCGTGTGACGTGTTTCCTGTGGGCGTGTCCGTGTGACATGTTTCCTGTGGGCGTGTCCGTGTGACATGTTACCTGTGGGCGTGTCCCTGTGACGTATTTCCTATGGGCGTGTACGTGTGATGTATTTCCTGTGGGCGTGTCCATGTGACATGTTTCCTATGGGGCGTGTCCGCGTGACGTGTTTCCTGTTGGCGTGTCCGTGTGATGTGTTTCCTGTGGGCGTGTCTGACGTGTTTCCTGTGGGCGTGTCCGTGTGGCGTGTTTGCTGTGGGCGTGTCCCTGAGACGTATTTCCTGTGGGCGTGTCCGTGTGGCGTGTTTCCTGTGGGCGTGTCCCTGTGACGTATTTCCTGTGGGCGTGTCTATGTGACATGTTTCCTGTGGGCGTGTCCGTGTGGCGTGTTTCCTGTGGGCGTGTCCGTGTGACATGTTTCCTGTGGGCGTGTCCGTGTGACATGTTTCCTGTGGGCGTGTCCATGTGACGTGTTACCTGTGGGCGTGTCCCTGTGACGTATTTCCTGTGGGCGTGTCCGTGTGACATGTATCCTGTGGGCGTGTCCGTGTGACGTGTGTCCTGTGGGCGTGTCCGTGTGACATGTATCCTGTGGGCGTGTCCGTGTGACGTGTTTCCTGTGGGCGTGTCTGTGTGACATGTTTCCTGTGGGCGTGTCTGTGTGACGCGTTTCCTGTGGGCGTGTCCGTGTGACGTGTTTCCTGTGGGCGTGTCCGTGTGACATGTATCCTGTGGGCGTGTCCGTGTGACGTGTGTCCTGTGGGCGTGTCTGTGTGACATGTTTCCTGTGGGCGTGTCTGTGTGACGCGTTTCCTGTGGGCGTGTCTGTGTGACATGTTTCCTGTGGGCGTGTCTGTGTGACGTATTTCCTATGGGCGTGTCCGTGTGACATGTTTCCTGTGGGCGTGTCCGTGTGACGTGTTTCCTGTGGGCGTGTCCGTGTGACGTGTTTCCTGTGGGCGTGTCCGTGTGACGTGTTTCAGGTGCAGCTGTACCGCAGCAGGAAGCTGGGGGAACTCCCTCCTCACATCTTCGCCATCGCTGAGGCGTGCTACACGAACGCTCTGCGTCACGGCAGGAACCAGTGTTGTGTCATCAGGTCAGAGGTCACCCAGCAGCCCACGCGTGTGGGACAGACGGGGGCGCTCACGTGTGTCTTTTCTCAGTGGGGAGTCTGGAGCGGGGAAGACGGAGAGCACCAAGCTGATCCTGCAGTTCCTGGCAGCAACGAGCGGGGAGCTGTCTGAGCAGCAGGTGGAGCAGGAGATCCTGGAGTCCAACCCCATCCTAGAAGGTCAGTGTGAGCTTCATGGAGCCACAACACGGTGGCTGTAACCCCTAACCCTACCCCTAACCCCTACCCTACCCTACCCTACCCTAACTCTAACTCTAACTCTGTCAGGTTCAAGCAACTAAAACATTGAAAAAACTCTCAAAAAGGAGAGAAGAGTTAGTTTTTACTAGCGAGGAGAACAGACAGAGATGATCTCAGTTACAAATCTCCAACCCGCTCTGAGCGTCTCCCAGTCGAACCCTCTTTTCATTGTATTGGGGCATTCCCTGTTTACATTGTGTTCTAAAGGATGGGGGTGAATAGAAGCATCAGTAATGGACCACGTATGGCATGATGTCATGACAGAGTAACGACCTCTTCCTGCTGTGGAACCCCCCCCCCCTCTAAACCTGAAGCATGCAGATTCCTTCAGCAGTTCAAAGGTCACATCTTGATCGAGTTGCCAGCTATGACTCTCTGTCTGTTAAAGCGCTTTGAAATGTCTGCTGCCATGATTAAGCGCTATATAAATAAAACTTGATTGATTGATTGATTGATTGATTGATTGATTGATTGATTGATTGATTGACCCCTCTGAACGCTCCGTCATTAATGTCATCTCCTTGAAAAGTAACTGCCGGGGCGGCAGTGGCTCAGCGGGAGAGCAGATGTCTTGAAGACGGATCACCCGGCCATCGGTGGATCGATTCCCCCTCCCACCATGACATCCCTTGGAGTGTGAGCTGACAGTGGGAGGTGTCAGCTCACCTCCCAGCCACTGCCGAGGTGCCCTTGAGCAAAGCGCCGTCCCCACCACAAGCTGCTCGTTTGCGGCGCGACCTCCGTGCGCGACCCGTCACTCTGCCTCCCCTTACTGTTTCTTGTGTGATGTGTTACAAATTGCATGCCTACAGGCCCCCAGTGTGTTGTGTCCTGTGGCCTGTATTCAAAAAAACTATGTGTGTATGACTAACTAAAACATGTAACCACGTACAAAGAAAGTGTGAAGAGTGTAAAGATTATTTCCCCACGTGTGGACAATAAAGTGGTTTTAAACTTTAATCTTAATCTTTAACTAGTCCGTAGCAAGACAGTCATGCACACACATTATATGGTCATGGTATGCAGTACAAAGAATAATAGAATATAAATGAGTAAATATGAGATAACTACATTATTCTAACACTGATCCTAACCCCTACCCTAACTCTAACCCTAACCCCTACCCTAACTCTAACCCTAACCCCTACCCTAACTCTAACCCTAACCCTAACCCTAACCCTAACCCTAATTCTAACCCTAACCCTAACCCCTACCCCAACTCTAACCCTAACCCTAACTCTAACCCTAACCCCTAACCCCTACCCCCTACCCTAACTCTATACCTAACCTTAACCCCTACCGTAACCCTTACCCTAACCCTAACCCTTACCCTAACCCCTACCCTAACCCTAACCCCGACCCAGTGGTTCTTAACCTTGTTGGAGGTACTGAACCCTGCCGGTTTCATATGCTCACTCACCGAACCCTTCTTTAGTAAAAAACAGTGCATGAACTGACATGAAATGACCTACCTGTAAATCAGTGTGACTTCTACTGTTGTCATAGAGACCAGTTCAGATATGAGTGGCTTCACCTTGACAGGTGTTACTCTGATGTCATTTTACACCAAAGTCTGTTTCTGTTGTTTTCCATCAGCTTCAGGAAGTGTTCCTTTATTTTACAGGCAGAAATCCACTACTGAGTGCGTAAAATCCCCTGTAGCACAGGCAGGCTAATTGATGTAGCGTCACGTGATCACCTGCAGCCAGTGATGGCTAAGGGGGGTGTGTCATCACCAATTGACACGATGTGTCAAACGTACACAGTGATTCGTGGATGTTCGACAAAAACAGCCGACACCATGTGTCAGGTTTTTTGTCTTGACCTCCATCTCCACCGAACCCCTGAGACCGACTCATCGAACCCCTAGGGTTTGATCGAACTCAGGTTAGGAACCACTGCCCTAACCCCTAACCCTAACCCTAACCTCTAACTAACCCTAACCTCTAACTCTAACCCTAAGCCCTACCCTAACCGCTCCTGCTCTGTCCGCAGCATTTGGAAACGCCAAAACGGTTCGCAACGACAACTCCAGCCGCTTTGGCAAGTATCTGGAGATATTCTTGCGTCAGGATGGAGTGATTGAAGGAGCTTGTGTGGAGCAGTACCTGCTGGAGAAGTCTCGTGTCTGCCACCAGGTGACGCTGCTAACGAGGCCTCATGAGGCCAGACTCTAACCCTAACCCTATAGCGCTAACTCATAACCCTCACCCTAACCCTAACCCTAACTCATAACCCTAACCCTAACACTAACACTAACCCTAACTTTTAAACTTCACCCTAACCCTAACCCTAACCCTAACACTAACACTAACACTAACCCTAACCCTAACTCCTAAACTTCACCCTAACTCCTAACCCTAACCCTAACCCTAACTCCGAACCCTCACCCTAACCCTAACCCTAACCCTAACCCTAACACTAACACTAACACTAACACTAACCCTAACTCCTAAACTTCACCCTAACTCCTAACCCTAACCCTAACCCTAACTCCTAACCCTCACCCTAACCCTAACTCTAACCCTAACCCTAACTTCTAACCCTAACCCTCACCCTAACCCTAACCCTAACCCTAACTCCTAACCCTCACCCTAACCCTAACCCTAACCCTAACACTAACACTAACACTAACCCTAACCCTAACTCCTAAACTTCACCCTAACTCCTAACCCTAACCCTAACCCTAACCCTAACTCCTAACCCTCACCCTAACCCTAACCCTAACTCTAACCCTAACCCTAACTCCTAACCCTCACCCTAACCCTAACCCTAACTCTAACCCTAACCCTAACCCTCACCCTCACCCTAACCCTAACCCTAACCCTAACTCCTAACCCTAACCCCAACCCTAACTCCTAACCCTCACCCTAACCCTAACACTAACACTAACACTAACCCTAACCCTAACTCCTAAACTTCACCCTAACTCCTAACCCTCACCCTAACCCTAACCCTAACCCTAACTCCTAACCCTCACCCTAACCCTAACCCTAACCCTAACCCTAACTCCTAACCCTCACCCTGACCCCTATAACCCTTCCTCCTAACCTTATTCATCAGGCCCCGGAGGAGAGGAACTACCACATCTTCTACTGCTTGCTGGCAGGGGTGTCGGCGGAGGAAAGGAAGACTCTGTCCCTGGGAAACGCTGATGAATACGTCTTCCTCACAAAGGTAGCACAGCTACCAGAGCCCCGTTGGATGGCGCCGCCCTGCAGGTACCCACTGACCCCCCCTCTGCGCCGCAGGGTGGCTGTGTGCTGTGTGACGGCCGGGACGATGCTGCAGACTTCCAGCGCATCTGTTCGGCCATGGGGGTGTTCTTCTCAGAGAGGGAACGTCTGCAGGTCCTGAAGCTGCTGGCAGCGATCCTGCATCTGGGGAACGTCAGATTCCAGGGTACACCGCCCCCCGGACAGGTTTCATGTCCGGAATGTTTCTGCCCCAGCCTCCTGAGGTCTGGTTTGTATAAGGGGGCTGATGAACACTTCAGTGTCCAAACAGCTGTGTTTAGGCATCACATGACACAGCTGTTGTGTCAACATCTTATTGATCTACCTACCAGAAACGTGGTTTTGGTGCTGCGTTCAGGCGTAAACGGTGTTTTCTGTTCTACATTCTACAGCTGAGTGAAAGGGGCGTGGCTCTGACACATTTGTTGTTTATCTCCCGCCAGCCAACACAGACAGAAACCTGGAAACCAGTGATGTCATCACATGGGAACGCTTCAGCGCGGCGGCGGCGCTGTTGGAGGTACACCTTCCTGTTCTGTCTTGTCCTGTCCTGATGCTGCTGGGTCAGGATCAGGGTAGGGGTTAGGGTTAGAGGTTAGGTTAGGGTTAGTGTTAGGATTAGGGGTTAGTGTTATGGGGGTTAGGGTAATAAAGGGTTAGGGTTAGGATTCAAGTTAGGGTTAGGGGTTAGGATTAGGGGTTAGGGTTAAGGTCAGCAGCGACTGACGGTTTTTTTCCTGCAGGTGGACCAATGTCTGCTGGCGTGGAGTTTGACCCACCGCTCCCTCACCACCAGCAGAGACAGCGTGACCACGCCCCTGAGCTCCCGGCAGGCCGCCGACTGCAGGGACGCTTTCGTCAAGGTGACGGAGCCGAGGGCCCGGGGGGAATGTCTGAGGGTCAACCAGAGGGGGCGGTTCTGAGGGCCTGGGGTGCTAGAGGGGGCGGGGTGAGGGCCAGAGGGGGCGGAGCATCTGTACCAACAGCTGCTCTCTTCTCTTCAGTCGATCTACAACAAGCTGTTCCTGTGGATCGTTGCTAAAATCAACAGCGTCATCAGTCAGAGGACGGTGAAGGAGCCCAGCTCCTCCCTCCTGTCCATCGGCCTCCTCGACATCTTTGGCTTCGAGAACTTCCACTCCAACAGGTAGTCTCCACGTGTCCTGCAGGGCCAGGTCCAGCTGGAC
>NW_027172337.1:147500-157500 GCF_040054535.1 Antennarius striatus
GCAGTGACGTCTCTGAACGTCTGACTCCTGTGTTCCTGGTTAGAACCATGTCATAACTAGAACCACTAGAACCTGTTGAGAGTTTCAAGTTTCAAGTTTATTTATTTTTATATAGCCCAGATTCACAAACAATGTCTCAAAGGGCTTTACAATCTGCACATGGACGATATCCCTCTGACCTTTGTGCACTGCAAGCAGTGCGACCCTCGCATCGGATAAGGAACAACTCCCCCCAAAACCCTTTTAACAGGGGAAAAAATGGATGGGAGAAACCTCAGGAAGACTGCAGAGGAGGGACCCCTCTTCCAGGAGTGGACAGACGAAGCAATAGATACCGCATGTACAGATTAACAACACAATAATAATAACAGTAACAATAACAGTAACAATAAATGTATAACAAAGGCATGCCGATCCATCCAGTAGAGCGAGTCACCACCAGCCGATGAAGCACACAGAGGTCACCGATCAGAGGATCCACCACTCTGAGGACAGACCAGACAGTGTCTAAGTCATTCAGCTCAAAAAAGTTAAAGTCAAGGTTACTCT
Organism: Antennarius striatus; assembly: GCF_040054535.1. Classification (NCBI taxonomy): domain Eukaryota; kingdom Metazoa; phylum Chordata; class Actinopteri; order Lophiiformes; family Antennariidae; genus Antennarius; species Antennarius striatus. Next base: position 148,050 of record NW_027172337.1, read on the forward strand.
GGCAAAACCCCAAAACCACAGCAGAACCAAATGAGGCAGAACCAGCACTCCCCTAGTGGATGGTGAAACAGGACCACTGTACAGCTTGTGCTATCGCCAGCCATGGAAGCAGACAGAGGTAGCCGATTGCCGATGATCCACCACACAAAGGCCTGTGAGAGAGAACAGCAGAAGAAGGAAGAGAAACAGAGATAGCAGAGATAGCAGGGGCGAGAGTGGTGCTAGAGGGACCAGAATAGCAGAGAATTAATGGGAGGCAGGGGCCTAACTAAGAAATCCTATGACTCGTCGGCAGGACTAGGCTAAACCTAAACATTGAGACCGCCATCCCCGATATTACTTATATGTTAGGTCGAACAGATATGTTTTGAGTCTAGATTTAAAGACATTTACAGATTCAGACTGTCTAATATTTATAGGGAGGTTATTCCACAAGAAAGGGGCACGATAGGAGAAGGCCCTCTGGCCAGCTGACTTCTTTTTAAATCTAGGAACACACAAGAGACCAGTATTCTGAGAGCGGAGAGCCCTAGTCGGCGTGTAAGGTTTAACAAGATCAGACAGATAGGTTGGAGCAAGCCCATTAAGGCTTTTGTATGTTAATAAGAGTACCTTAAAATCGGATCTAACATGAATCGGGAGCCAGTGTAATGCAGCCAAAACTGGGGCGATATGGTCAAATTTCCTAGTTTTAGTTAATATTCTTGCTGCTGTGTTCTGAACCATCTGAAGGCCCCTAGTTCTAGACCGAGGCAACCCTGATAACAGAACATTACAATAGTCAAGTCTAGAGGACACAAAGGCATGAATCAAAATTTCTGCATCAGCCATGGCTAGAGAGGACCTAATTTTGGAAATATTACGTAGATGAAAGAAGGCGATCTTTGTCACCTCTTTAATATGCTTGTCAAAGGCAAGAGTTGAATCTAACGTTACTCCAAGGTTCTTGACTGTTGAACTATGGGTTATAAAACAGTTATCTACAGATATTGTTAGGTGTTGAAATTGGTTTCTATGTCGTGCAGGGCCAATGATTAACATCTCAGTTTTGTCTGGGTTTAGGAGCAAGAAATTACTGGACATCCAACTATTCACAGCAGAAAGACAGGCCTCTAGTTTAATCAATGAGAGTCGACAGCAGAGGCGAAATGTTCTTTATCCTTCCTTCTCATCCTGTATTTCCTCCACAGAAAATCCTGAGGAAGAACAAGAAAAAGCCCGGAGGTGGAAACAGACGGGCTTCTGCCATTCCTGAGGAGGTCAGCTGACCGTCGACGTGTTGTGGGTGTGTCTGTGTGCGGTGCTTCAGCTGGTCTTCATGTTGTTGTCTTTCCAGCCAGAGAACCTGACAGAGGACGAGGACCTTCTGATCGGAGAGGGTCCCATGCTGGACCGGCCGCTTTCATCCCTGGAGAAGCTCCACATCATTGCTGGAAATGCTCTATCAAGACGGGACATCAGGTGGGAACTGTTCCCTCAGCTTTGATGTCATTAACCCGAATCCCTAACCACTAACCCTAACCACTAACCCTAAACCCTAACCCCTAACCCCTAACCCTTCCTTCATCAACCTATGCAGGGACGAGGTCTACTGTCAGATCTGCAAACAGCTGTCCAACAATCAGAGCAGTAGGAGCCGGATGCAGGGCTGGACCCTCCTGTCTGTCTGTCTGGGGGTCTTCCCCCCGACAGATGTCTTCCTGAAGGTCAGGCTGTAGCAGCTCCTCAGCAATGGGACATTTCTAGTTGTGTGTCGTGTCATTCTACCACTTCCTGTTAAACTCTGCAGTACTTGGAGAGTTTTGTCCTCAGAGGGCCAGACGGCTATGGAGCCTATTGTGCGGAGCGCCTGCGTCGCATAAGGACCAACGGGGAACGGAAGGAGCTACCATGTTGGGTGGAGCTGCAGGTGGAGTCACCGACCTCAAGGTCTGGGGTTTGGATCTGAAGCAGCTGCTCTGTACTTGAGTCTGTCTCGCTCCCACAGGCGGCAAGGACCAGGAATCCCATCGACGTGTCTGTGACGCTGACGGACGGCCGCTCCATGGAGCTACATCTAGACTCCGCCTCCACCTCAGGTGAAGTCTGCCGGGTGTTGGCTGACGAGATCGCGCTTCGAGACACATGTGGCTTCTCTCTGTACATCAGCCTGTACGACAAGGTGAGTGCGCTCCGTGGACCCGTCTGTCGCTGGGCATCGAACAGGACCTGGACCTCCTGCTGTGGTTCCAGATGTGGTCCCTGGGCAGCGGGGGGAAGCACGTGTTGGACGCCGTGTCTCAGTGCGAGCAGGAGATGAGGAGGCAGGGCAAAGCGGAGAAGGACGCCCCCTGGAGCCTCTCCATCCGCAAGGAGCTGTTCAGGCCCTGGCACGACTGCTCCACCGACCCCGTCAGCACAGACCTCATCTACAGACAGGTCATCAAGGGCATCAAGTTTGGCGAGTACGCCTGTGAGAAGGTGAGGTGTCCCCTGGCAGGACAGTTACTAGACAGTCCAGCAGCAGGATACCGGAGGGGGATCTAGAGAAGCGGAATGAATGTTAACATTGGACACAAAATGTCTTATTATCATGCTACAGCTCGTCTGCGCTGCCCCCCAGTGGCCAGACACTGTAGGTCCAGTCGTTTAGTGACTGGAGGTTGATTAGTCACGCTGTTCTAAGTGTTAGCATGAAGCTGATCACCATCAGCTCCTCAGAGCCTAACAGAACCCATGACCCGTCTCTCAGGAGGACGAGTACGTCCATCTGGCAGCTAAGCACTACTACATCCAGTTTGGCTCCGCCCACAGTGTGGAACACGTCCAGAAGGCGGTAGATGACTGCATCAGCATCCCTCTGATCGAGAGCAAGTCCATGTCCAAGTGGGTTCAGCTCGTCAGCTCAGCGCTCCTCCAGGTACAAACTCCACAGCAGAAGCTGCTGGGTGGTGAAGGTCAAAGGTCATTGTGTCTCTTGGTCAATCAGGGTCCTGACGCCAGAGGAGACCAGAGACCAGAGAGCGTGAAAGCAGAGCTGGTGGACAGCGCTCGGCACAAATGGCCCCTCTACTTCTCTAAGTTCTATGAGGTCATCATGATATCAGGTGAGTCGACTCCCATCGACGTGACATCAGCTCAACGCCGCTTTGAACCCGGTTCTCCACCACCGCCTGTCTCTACTCAGGACCCCCTCTGCCCAAAAGCCGGTTTGTGGTGGCGGTGAATTGGAGCGGAGTCCTCTTCATGGACGGGAGGGACAAGAAGCTCCTGGAGCTTCTGTACTTGGAGATCAAGGACGCACAGATCTTACAGTATGACCTTTGACCTCTTGTTGTTCTGCTAATAGATTAATGGATGGATGGCTGGACAGATGGACGGACGGACGGACAGATAGTCAGATACCTATGTATCAGTAATGGAGGTGGTTTTGGTGCCAATGGAGTGTTTCTGTGCCCCGTCCAGCCAGCCCCCCCTCAGAGCTCCGTCTGTGAGTCTGACGACAGTCAGAGGATCGTTTGAGCTGAAGTGTGAGGAGGCCGAGGACATGGTGGCGTTGATAGAGCTTCACCTGGGGGGGCTGAGGCAGCGGTCGCTCTACCTGCTGGCTCAGCAGGACACCAGCAGCCCAGGTCAGAGCCCCCAGCCGGCGCAGCATCCGGTGATCACCCCACACCCAAACCTCCATGTCCCCCCTGCAGATGACCCCACGTTCCTGGTTTGCAAGCGAGGAGACCTGCTGCTGCTGGAGAAGGTGGGGCACGACCCCCCCAGCGAGTGGCTCCATGCCACCAACCAGAGGACCGGCAACAGCGGCGTGGTCCACAAGGACCTGGTCCAGTTCCTGCCCACGCTCAGCAGGCCATCTGAAGACATGCTGGTAGGGCGGGGGCTCTTAGGGGGAGGTATGATGATGGGTGGGTGGGGCCGTTCCTGCACAAAGAGGTAAGTACAGTAGTCTGCAGTAGAAGTCAGTCTTCTATTTAACCGCTGATGACAGTCGGAGAGTGGGCGGGGCATGTCAGAAGAATAGCCAATTAAAGGATCTTCTACTCATAAACTACGTGACAGTTTTTGTGGAAAAGTGGCACACATGGTGTGGGGGCGCACCGGATTACAGCATTGTTGTGGATTAGGCAGGCAGTTAACCAGTCTGTGGGTTCAGTCTGATGGGTGGTGTTAGCGCCCCCCTGTGGTGTAAGTGATGAACCGTCTATCCCATCAGGACCTTCTCAGTCCAGGCCAGAAGAAAGCTCCTGTCACACTGACCGCCCCACAGAAAGAAGAAACGGTGGCCCCCGTCTCCCTGAAGGAGTTTGCCCTGGAGAACTTCAGGTAAGAACTTTGGGTTCAGCTCCTGTTGGAGTTCTGAAGGGTGTTGATGCAGATGGTGCCCCCCCCCCCGTCGCAGGCCTGCAGCGAAGCATTTGGGTCGACAAGGCGCGTCGAAGGCGGAGAAGCTGTGGGTTTGTTCCAGAGAACCTCTGAAGCAGCCGCTGATGAGGACCCTGACCAGCAGCCCCCACCTCAGCAACCTGTCCTGCAGCGCCTTCACCGATATCCTTCCATTAGACTCCAGAGTGGCACCGGCGGACCCCACCCGCTGGTGACGTGTGCAGATTCTTCCTTAACCCGGTTCCCACCCATCCTGAAGTACATGGGCGACTACCCCCTCAAACATGTGCGCAGCCCCCTGGAGCTGACCGACCAGATCTTTGGTCCGGCGACTCAGCACGAGGCCCTGCAGGATGAGATCTACTGCCAGATTATGAGACAGATGACCCTGAACAGCAACAGGTTGGCCCCGCCCCTCTGGTCGTTAAAGCGTTTCCATGACAACAAGGCCAGGGCGTCCCGTCACATGCCCCTCTCCTGCTCTCAGGCTGAGTATGGAACGCGGCTGGCAGCTGATGTGGTTGTGTTCAGGCTTGTTCCCCCCCAGTCCCAGTCTGGTGAAACACACCAAGCGCTTCCTGGAGTCGCGGCCCCGAGATCAGCTGGCCCCCGGCTGCCTGCAGCGGCTGCAGGGGATGAGCAGGTGGGAGACCCAGGGTCAAACCCGTCTGAGCACAAGAGTCAAGAGTGTTCTACTGGGTTAGGGCTAGTAGGGGTCTGGGTCGGGGGTTAGGGTTAATGAGGGTTAGGGTCAGGGGTCAGAGTTAGGGGTTAGGGTTAATAAGGTTAGGGTCAGGGTTAGGTTTAGGGTCAGGGTCAGGGGTTAGGGTTAATAAGGGTTAGGGTCAGGGGTTAGGGTTAATAAGGTTAGGGTCAGGGGTCAGGGTTAGGGGTTAGGGTTAATAAGGTTAGGGTCAGGGTTAGGTTTAGGGTCAGAGGTTAGGGTTAGGGTCAGGGGTTAGGGTTAATAAGGGTTAGGGTCAGGGGTTAGGGTAAATAACGGTTAGGGTCAGGGGTTACAGTTAGGGTCAGGGGTTAGGGTTAATAAGGGTTAGGGTCAGGGTTTGGGTTAGGAACTGTTGTCATGATGCATGATGGGTATTTACCTGTCTTTGAACCCCCAGTAAGGAGCCCAGGAAGTCCCCCCCCCACCAGGTAGAAGTTGACGCCATCCAGCAGAACAGCACCCAGATCTTCCATAAAGTCCACTTCCCAAATGACACGGACGAGGTAAGACACACGCACACACACACACACACACACACACACACACACACACACACACACACACACACACACACACACACACACACACACACACACACACACACACACAATCCAGGAACAGCATCTTCAGCGTTCCCCCACCTCCTTACACCTACAGACACACACACACACACACACACACACACACACACACACACACACACACACACACACACACACACACACACACACACACACACACACACACACACACACACACACACACTCACTCAGTGTGATTCTTAAGGTGACCCGTCTGTGTGGTGGGGGCTAACAGGAACAGTAGCAGGAGGTAAAGACTGACGTGTGTTTGTGTGTTTCCTTCACACCTCCCTCTAGCGTGTCGATGCCACGTGTTGACAGGACAGACGTCCTTCTAAGCCAATAGCGATTGTCTGCATTCAGTCCTGCTTGACTTCTTGTTGTGTGTAGATATTTGAGGTGACGTCGACCACCACCATCAGGGACTTGTGCTCCAGCATCTGCCTCCACCTCCAGCTGAGCTCTGCCGACGGCTACGGCCTGTACCTGAAGACCCCCTCCAAGGTCAGGCTGGGTCAGGTCTAACCAGGGGCGGGTGTTTGTTGGTTCACGTGTTTCAGTCCCCAGAATCGTTGTCATGTGACAGAAGGCTGGACGAGGCGGTTCTACAGACAGGGCACACTGATTGGATGTGAAGTGAATTGCATACTTCCTAGCGACACGTGCACACTAGCGTGTGCCCCCGCCTCCGATGTTCCAGTAAAGACTTCAGCTTAAATAAATGATGAGTCAGCTTCGGATTGCAGCTCGTCTGGAGGCCAGGAATGTCCTGGAGCTGCATTGATGACACTCCTCAAACGTGTTGATGCTGTTTCTACGTCTCAGGTCTGCAGCTTGGAGGAGCAGCAGTATTTCTTTGACAGCCTCCGACAGGCTGGGGATGCGTCCAAGAAGGGAAAAAGAGGGAAAGAAAGTAAAGCATCATTCTGACACCTGGCTAATTTCATGTCAGCTCTTTTCCGTATTCAGAGTTCAGGTCTTGTTCTTCAGGCAGTCAGGCCAGCGTGCTCTACCTCGTGATGTTCAAGAGGAAGCTGTGGTTCAACGTCAGTCCAGGCAAGGACCTGGTTGCAGACCTCACCTTCCATTTCCCACAGGTACCCAACCAAACATCCTCCTCGGGCTTTTTCAAGGCGCTGAATCGTCGTAACCTGTGACCTCTGGGTCGTAACCCGTGACCTCTGGGTTGTCTCTGATCAGGAGCTGCCCAAGTACCTCCGGGGGCGCCATGACTGCACCAGAGAGGACATGGTCAACCTGGGAGGCCTGCTCTTCCGTGTCAAAGTGGATTCGGACAGGTCGCAGTTCGTCATGATCCCCAGGATGCTGAAGGAGTTGGTTCCTGCTGACCAGATACGAATCATGTCCCCTGAAGACTGGAAGAAGGTAAAGGTGATGCCCACATTGATGATGCATCTGTCCATCCTAAGGACTCATGAGTGTTCTTCTCTTTGCAGCACATCATTTCCTCCTACAACAAGCAGAGCGGCATCACAGTGCAGGAAGCCAAAATCGCCTTCCTGAGAGCCGTCTCCAGGTGGTTGACCTTCGGCTGCTCCTTCTTTGACGTTAAGGTGAGTCTTCAGGCGGACGTGGTGGAACCTTGACTCTGTTGTCTTGGTGGGATTTCATTTCCTTTTGACTTTGCAGCAAACGTGTGAGTCCAGCTACCCCTCGTGCATCGTGATTGCCATCAGCAAGCAAGGCGTGACCTTCATAGACCCGTCCACAAAGGTTGTGCAGCAGAGTCCTTCATGATGTGCATTGAGATGAATGTGGCTCTGATGCTCTGGAAACCTTTCAGGAGATGCTGATCATGCACCCCTTTAGCCGCATCATGGACTACCACAGCAAAGGCAGCCACTTCCACATGACCATAGGCACCCTGCTGAGGGGCGTTGGCTTCGTCTGTGAGACCTCACAGGTGACTTTCTGTCTTGTGTTCTCTTCCTACCTTTGCCCTTGAAGAGCAGTGTGTGTGAAGTCTCGTCTTCTTCCAGGCCGGAACGATGGAGGACCTCCTCAGGTCGTACATCAGCATGTACGAGGAGCAGAGGCAGGCCTTCCGGCCCAGAAACCACCTGTTCCCCCAGGCTGACACCACCAAAGGACTCAACTGAGCACTTTTGCGCACTTTTGATTGATAACTTTGCGGTAAATATTTGTATTCTAGTTTGCACCTTAATACGGATCACATCTGTCCGTCTGTCTGACAGGACGTTTGAATTGAAACTTCATGCGGGTAATCCTCAACCTATGAACACAACTGGTTCCGCACGGCTGTTTGTAAGAGGATGGTTGGCAGAGTTCATCAGTGAATATCAGGCTTCTAATCACAACATTTATCGTCATGACGACTGATCCAGTGACAGAACAGAGGATGGAGAATCAGACGGACAGATGGCAGCAGCTTGCGATGCAACAAAGTTATGGTATGTCAGAGTGAACACAGTGTCACTCTGAGCAAAGCATCATGGGATGGGTTCAAAAAAGAAAGAAAACACTGATAAATGTCCGCAGCGAAAGTCCACCAAAGATCAACTGGTACAAAGAGCTGGCAGTCTGTACCCTGAGCTCATTTAAATGTCAGGACTGCTCTAAACACTAAAGTTTTACAAACTAATGTTCTAAACACTAAAGTTCTAAACACTGAAGTTCTAAACACAAGATCTAAACACTAACACTAAATACCTAAAGACTGAAGTTCTAAACATTAAGTTCTAAACACTAAAGTTCTAAACACTAAAGTTCTAAACACTGAAGTTCTAAACACTAAAGTTCTAAACACTAAAGTTCTAAACACTAAAGTTCTAAACACTAAAGTTCTAAACACTAAAGTTCTAAACTCTAAGACTGAGCAGAAACAATTACAGGACATCAGAACAACGCAAACGGAATAAAACGCTGTAGCACCATAGTGTCGTTTGTCGCGTTTCTCACCCGTCATCGCTTGCCTTATGCTTTTTGCTAATACGACTCGCGTAGCCTTATAAACCACGATAAACAGCAAAATATCAAAGGGGTACGAAACCTGGTGCTCTGAGATGCTCACACGTACAACAAAATGGGGGTGGGTGTTGGAAACGCGCGTACACAGCGGTGCTGCTCGACGGAGGTCGTGGCAGAGAAGGGACCTGCAGTAATTGGCTATGGCGGAGCGCGTTTGTATCTACATGTGGTCGTAAGTCGGGCGTTCGTACATTGAGGACAAAGTTGGGCGTTCATATGTTGAGGACTACTTGTATTGTCTTTTATTGATGGTCATCATGGCAATCCCTCTCTCGACCTTCATCAACGTGACCTTCATCACGCTGATGGTCTGGGGGTTATTGGTTCTCCTGAAGCAGACGACTGATATCTTTAATATGTTTCTGCCTGGATTGAATGTTTCCCACGTCTCAATGCTCTCATGTTCGCTTCCTCTGAAACATGACGCTTCAAGCCTGGTGACATCAACGCTTTAGAGAACGGACGTGTGTGGCCTGATTGAGTCGTTTGACTACATGCAGCACGCTGATTAGAGTCAGCATGAACATCAAATCTCACACATGAAGAGCCTGGTCCTCCAGGAGCCTAAGGGGCCCCCTCCTGGATCTCCAGAGCCAGGTCCTCCAGGAGCCTGAGGGGCCCCCTCCTGGATCTCCAGAGCCAGGTGCTCCACTACTAACATTTTACGTGAGCGTGTTGGGTGAGCATCAGGAAACCTTCTTAAAGATGTGTTGGTATCACAGCCATCTTCAGCCTGTCTGTTAGTATCGCTGGAGACAAA
>NW_027172337.1:1077612-1085112 GCF_040054535.1 Antennarius striatus
TGGCGTGACGTGTTCGGACTCCAAGTTTCCTCGTGGAGCTTCTGATGAATCCGGCAGGGTTGGTTGCGGGGGGTGTGGAAGCGAAATAATGCATGTGTGGGTCACATTTCAAATCAGAGGAAACACATTTTCAAGTTTGGCAGCGAATAACCAGATTGTCCGAAAAACAGGAAGACAGGAAGCGGGTCAACCTGACATGGGGTGGTTACCTAGATTTGGACAGTTGCCGGGAACAATTGGTTTCCTGTTTTCTCATGAATAGGACACGTACAAAGCTCACGCACACACAAATGGAGGACTGTGACTATAAAAGTGTCAGGAGACATGCATCCAGGGGCTGTTCCCGATTGATCTGTACTGATGATCTGCGTATCAATAAAGAATTCCCGTTTTGGCTGTAACATCATCCTCGTTGTACTTTGGTTTTTATTTTGGTATTTTGCTGGACAAAACACTCTCACCACATAACTGGCGTCACGAACAGGATACAGGATCAGGAGGATCTCTGAAAGGAAGGAGAGCGGTCGGTGCGGCTCTGAGGGGCATCCTCTCTGCGTGGTGTGACAGGCTAGCTAAAGGTAAGGTCATTTGAATCCCTTACACAAATTTGAATTGGCAAAGTTAAAATATCTAAAGTTTAAGTTACTAAGCGTAGTTGGATGCTCCAAATAGTTGTTCAGAGACCTCAGAGACGTGAGAGGTGTTGCAGCAGAGGGTGTGTTTCGCTAAAACTCCAGGTGCACATGGACTGCTGCTGCAAGGAGAGCTTCACTTAGAGAAGTGAAGCACAGATTGGACTGATTGGCATTACGACTAAAAGGGAACAGCCAGAAATTAAGACAGCAGCTGGGGAGACGTTTGTGGAGCTTAGTGAAGCTCGTATGTCCAAGTGTGGACTTGTGTTACTGGTCTTGGGAGACCAGGGTGAGTCTAGAGAGACCACTGTGATGTCCAAGTGTGGACCGTGTTGTGTTACTGGTCTTGGGAGACCAGGGTGAGTCTATGGGTAGACCACTTTGAGAATACGGTTTTGGGAAACCGGGGTCCAAGAGTGGACTTGTGCTGAGAATACGGTTTTGGGAAACCGGGGTCCAAGAGTGGACTTGTGTTGAGAATACGGTTTTGGGAAACCGGGGTCCAAGAGTGGACTTGTGTTGAGAATACGGTTTTGGGAAACCGGGGTCCAAGAGTGGACTTGTGTTGAGAATACGGTTTTGGGAAACCGGGGTCCAAGAGTGGACTTGTGTTGAGAATACGGTTTTGGGAAACCGGGGTCCAAGAGTGGACTTGTGCTGAGAATACGGTTTTGGGAAACCGGGGTCCAAGAGTGGACTTGTGCTGAGAATACGGTTTTGGGAAACCGGGGTCCAAGAGTGGACTTGTGTTGAGAATACGGTTTTGGGAAACCGGGGTCCAAGAGTGGACTTGTGTTGAGAATACGGTTTTGGGAAACCGGGGTCCAAGAGTGGACTTGTGTTGAGAATACGGTTTTGGGAAACCGGGGTCCAAGAGTGGACTTGTGCTGAGAATACGGTTTTGGGAAACCGGGGTCCAAGAGTGGACTTGCGTTATTACTGGTTTTGGGAAACCAGGGGGTCCAAGTGTGGACTTTGAGCTTTTTCCAGGGTTTTGAGTTGACAACCCTGGGCCCTTCTACTGCTTCCGGCGGTGAAGCAGCTGTTTTGTTTGTCCATTTGTGTGTCTTTGATCGAGCGCCGGCAGTAACTGATAGTGGAAAAATTTGACTCTAAAATTCAGAAAAGGTGCCAAGAAATAGCATAGTTAAGAGACTACGCCTATCGTGTCTCTATAATCCAGAAGATAGTTTGAAGAGATAACGATCATATACTGACATAATAATAAATTGTAATAACCGGCCGGTAAAAATAAGAAATTAAGAAAAAATATATATAAGTGCACAATATATAAAGGTGATATAAAGATAATTTGGGAACCGTAATTTGTGAAATAGCGTAAAAGGCTGCAGCTAAAAATAACAATCACTTCATGCGCATGAACTTAAAATTGAATCCAATCTAAATTGAAAACCCCCTCCACTACACACATGTCCCACTGAAATAAAATGGGCGTATGAATGCATAAACTGTATAAGTAATTGATATAAACTTGTGGTGAGTCTTTCAGTGTCTGCATACATCCGTGTATACATTGGGGTGCGTTTCTTAAGCGTCATCTGGCTGAAATAAGGTCACCCAGAGTTAGTGTGTGTTTGATAAGACCCAACCATACGTATGGGAAGATCAGAGTGAATGAGAATTGTGTGACTGATAAGCCCATTGAAAGTACAAGCATACAAATCAAATAATCTGAAGATACAAGCTTGGGATAAAAAGGTTTTTTCTTTTATGAGTGTGGAAAACTGTTTGTTTGGACGTCATAAGTGATACTGAGTGATTGAGTGAATGATCGCTGAGCTCAGATGTGAGTGTGTGTGTTGAAAAAACAAAACAAAAACAAACAAAAAAAAGTCGGTGGTTGACTGTTCGACTGAGATTGAACCGTATGTGCTGCAGATGGAGTAGTAGAAAGTGTGTTAAAGTGTGTTTAAAGCGTGTGTATTTATTTATTTGTGCATAAGTGAAGGAGAAAGTGCGTAGAGTTGGTTTGTGTGGAGAGATCTGCATGCTAGGAGGGTCAAGAAGAGACTGGAAGTTAAAATCAGGAAGCAGCCTAGAGGGGGAGGGATCAGTAGACACAGACTGGACTTGTCTAAAATATATCTAGGTGTAGAAGCTGCAAAAGAAATCCCCGAACAGGCACTGCTAGCACTGCTAGGAAGGCTAGACACAGCAGGTCAGGCGTACTGGATCGCTACGAGGGGAGGAAAAAGTGCAGGAGAACAATCTGTAGCTTCTGGATTGATCTGCCCAATAAAGGAATAGACTTGAGAAGGGAGATTAAGCGGTACTAATGAGAATAAATCTCTACATGTCCCTGAGTCAGTTCAAATTATGATGGGGAACCAATGGGGGTAATCCTCTCACAGGCCCTGCTAGGAACAATGGGGTAAATAAATGTGGTTATAAATGTTTCACTTTGGCACCACATCACAAAGAGGGTTAACATTAATAGTTACGTTGAACAAGAATTGTTTAGAAAGTTTTGGCCACGTTGATAAGAGAAGGAGAAGAGGTAAAGAGAAAAGAGATGGACTGCTAAGTATGAAGAGAATGTTAATTTGCAAGAGGAGGGATTATGTAATTTCTAAGAGGTTTGCAGTTAAATGAAGTAATGATGGAAAAAGTATGTTTGAAGAGAAGGACAAACAGTTATGTAGGGGAAGCGATAGGATAGGGCTCTGTATCTGTCTTCACTGTCTTCACATCCTGTCTGCAACATTTTTTTTTCTGATAACTTAAGACACTCAAACTGACTGTTTTTTTCCAAGATGTCCTGTTTCTTCCAGAGCAGCATTCTGGGATACTTTCACAAAGCAAAGGAAATTCAAAGGTGGCAACACCAGATACCTATGATGATGTTCACTAAAGACTGGATGTGAGAGGCGAGTCATGTGTTCATCCAGGAACAAGGCCGTAAATGAAGTAATGAGGAGACAGGGGAGAAAGGTCAGAGCATTGAAGAAAACACACCTATAAACACTTTAGATACAAACACACACAACGACACCATTATGGTAAACATAGACAGACACACACAGGTTATGATTATGATTCTAATGACTGAAGAAGTAATGTTGTCAACAGTTCCTGGTTGTTCATTAGATTATAGGTTGACCCGCTATAGGTTGACCTTAGGAACACAGGATTCAGCCCATGATAATGTTTATTTAGATCAGAAGAAAATCAGGATGTTTTATCTTTTCATTCAATCACTCATGAACCAAGGTGCCTTTTGTTGAATGGCCTAAACCACCACAGAAAACCACATCTTGTCTGTTAAGAACCTATTGGGGGCTGGAAACCAGTGTCAGAGCTCAGAGCGGTAAAGAATTTGTACGTCATCCAGCCCCAGCTGAACTAAAAAGTGAAAGATTACAGTAGACTCCTGTTGGTTAACTGATTGATTAATTATTTAATTTGATAAATGCAAACCTTGACTCACACTTCTTCTTGTATTTTTAATGATAAACATTTTACTTTACATATATATGGACAAATACCACGTTTCTTCTTTCTTGACAATGATATTTGTCTTTGCTCTTTCCGCTCGTGAAACAATCACGTGGGTATTTTAGCCGAATTATTACTCTAGAGGTGTATACATTTTGTCTGGACCTCGATCAAACGATCGTGAGTGAAAAATGAACATAAATGATGCGCTTAAGTTTTTGGATCCATGATTTTACAGAGATCTCTCAACCCCAAATGACATCACACGTGGGGAAGACGTTTTGCCATGACTGACTATGACTTGGATGTCTGACTGAAACACTGCTTTACTGACTTAAAGCAGGTTTTAAAAGGTCTATTTTATTTTTATTTTATTTTATTTTTTTTCATTTTTATAACTCTTGACATAATTTACTCTGGATTTTTTTTATGTGTTTATTGAGTGAATGCTGTGTTGTCTAACTGTGACAGTTGGATTTTTGTGCATTCGTGTGTAACATATGATTGTACGTGTTCTTATCAGAGGGAAATAATTTCCCTTTAAGGTTATTAACATATTTTTCATTCATTCACGCCGTAAAGCAGCTTTTGAGAAAAGACTGAAATAAAAAGATGATACAAGATGATTTGAAATTCACAAGGGATGTGGTCAAAAAGTGTATTTTCTTGAGACTGTAGAAAATAGCAAACCACACCCCCATGTCCTGTCTTGGATTTTTGGCTGCCGGGGAAGGGCCCTCCTGCGACAGCCGGAACCCATGAACAAGGACAATAGTTTTACTGATGATAGAGAATTTTTAATTTGAAAAAGGTGGATTTTTTTTTTTTTTTTTTTCCATTCAGAAACATGTCAACTCAAGCAAGAGAGAGAAAGAGTGGAGCATGAGATGTCGAGACTATGAAAATGCCAAAAGAAATTTGAGGATTTAGTAAAGAATTCACGAAAACTACAGTTGCACTTAACTAAAGCTCAACCACAAAACTAACAAGACTAACACCAAGACACAAATGATTTCTTGCCCCAACCTGGGCAGGGAGATGTGTGCTTGTGTGTCTCATTTCTCCCAATCAGATTTACGTGTTGGAGGCTGAGGTGATGACACGGTCACACCTGAGGTCATACACCGCGACACCGGAGGACAGTCCAGTTTACACAGATGCTATTGGCATCCTAACTGGAGTTCCAGATGAGTATATAATGACTGATAAAATTGCAGGTGGTTTTGAGTCTATCTCTGTTTGAATCACCTCCGGAAAAAATAAATAAATGAATAAATAAAAACATTGACAGGATTAATTAGGTCCATCACAACATTCAATGTCTGACAAATTTCACTAGAAACAGATTTGAAGCTGTATTTGATTAATTGTCTGCCACCACATTAGTTACTTATGAAAATAGAATTGCTGTTTGTTTTCTGTGGATGCTGTTAGTTTGCTTGCATTCAACAGTTGCTCCTAAGAAGCATCGGTCGGGCGGTGGGCAGACTGGAAACGCCCCCGTCATATCAGAAGGCAGAGCGGGAGGCCCTATTGGCGCCCGACTCCAACGAGAGAAACGCCGCAGACTTTACCTGTCCAGACATCGTCCATCCCTCTGATGGAGAGGGGGGGCAGCTTAGTCAGGTTCTACAATTCACATTCACAATGTTGCTAATGCTAATGCTAACACATGATCACGCTGCTGCAGGGACAGTTTTGTTGGTAATTATGTGCTCATTGCTCATGTGAGGGCTGTGGAGGTAAAAGGGTTGGTAATATTGTCTTAGCTACCACAGACCCCGATAATGAAGCTTTGCTGAGTCCCTAGGGCTCATAGGGAAGGTTAGCTTCCATTGTTCCAGCTGAAAACACATGGCTATAGACATTTCCATATTGTTACATACACTCTCCACTGCCTGTGGAGCGGGGTGTACGCTAAATCCCTTTGGGGGGGGGAGCCAAGTCCTCAGCAGTTGGAGTGAACATATAGGATACATATAGGATCGCCACACTGAGGTGAGTTGTTGGGAATCTCCATTTAACAATGGAAATGACCACAAAATGCATCTGCTTACACAAATATAGGTAACACAACACGTAGTTCTTGTCTACCACATAATTTTCTGAACACAAAAGTGGCACGAGCCACGGAAAGAAGGGCCATACACCGTGGTGGGGGTGACCCCAACAGCGGTCCAAGTCGAGGGAAGCACCACATGGTGTCAACTGAGCCACTGCACCAAAGAGACTTTGCCAGAGACAAAGGGGAGAATGAAACTGAGAAACAATGAGGAAGATGATGTGGTTGTTGACAGGAGTCAGGGGACTGTTCTGAGGAGCCCGACTCAGATTCTGAAGCTGAAGAACAAGAGACATCCGCTGGAGTCACAGCCGCTCCAGGAAGCACCGCACAGCCATGATCAAGATGAGTATGATGCAACCACAAAATTCACAATTCACACTGTGTTGAAGCCCATGCTGGCATTCTCATCTCATGTTCATGATGACACACAACCAGTAAACCAGGAGCAAGATGACAGGAGAAGTAAGAGATCTTCACACTATGTGGAAGTGGACAGGAACAGTGATCATTTCCGAAGAAATTAGAGAGAAGGGGACAAAATGTGAAATAAGTGTTGAATTAAATAAAACCATTTTATATAGGATGAAATCGGGGGAAGGGCAGATAAGTATGAACAACTTTTCATGCCACATAACAATTACCATAGATCAAGAAACTCGAGATACAAGCAAAATTAGATAGGAGAATGAATCCTAATGATGCGTTCTTTGCCGACGTAAAATGTAGGAACGATGAGAGAGCCACAAACTTTCAAACATACACTAAACTGAGTCGAGTAGATAATATGGATCCAGTTTATCCGACAGAAGCAATGTTAGCAGGAACACTAGTGGGTAAGAGAATAACCTTAAAGATTCCAAGTAAGAACATAACTGCCGGTGTTACACGACGAACATTTAGGGTGTTGGAAAATGATATACTGAACCAAGAGCAGAATGTACTCTGTGGCACCACACATGATTTGCAAGCTAGTGTGAAGCTACGAGCAGCGTGGGGAATTGAACAATGTGGGATAACGGTAAAATTTGAACAAGGGGTTTGGCAGGTTCAGCTAGACACAAGTATTGTTAAGCCCAACATGACCTATGCGATAGAGATGATCATAACGGTTGAAGAGGGACAGCAAACCCGTAGGATTTGGCCCTGGGACATTAAATCTTTGACTAAGCTAACCACCACCCCCCACAGATAATTACCACTCCACATGTTACTACACAGAATGCAGTAAAAACAACATTGAAGAGCTTTATCATGTCCAAGAGCAGTGAGGCTGGAAGGGGAAGGAGAAAAGGTTAGGAAGGACATCCCCTCTAAGAAGCTGACTAGTCACTAGATTCGTAATGT